>NC_090445.1:1670956984-1671256984 GCF_031143425.1 Pleurodeles waltl
AGAGGTATGACAAATTCCATAATGAACCATGATGCATGTAAGTGTGGGGGTCAATATCTGTACACATAGGGACTGTTTATATCGCTAGGTAATAAAGACGTTAGCCCTACAATTAATTAGGGGATGGTATATGTTTTGAAAAGGGAACACTTGCACATCATTCAATTAATATGTATCTTGAATATTGTATAGAATCTTTCTTTAGTATTTGAGTTGAAAATTTGAAACGCACGAATAGCGTGATAAGATATTTAGATTCATCGGATGGAAAATGTCACTTACCCAGTGTACATCTGTTCGTGGCATTAGTCGCTGCAGATTCACATGCTGTGCACAGTTCGCCGTCTGGTGTTGGGCTCGGAGTGTTACAAGTTGTTTTTGTTCGAAGAAGTCTTTTCGAGTCACGAGACCGAGGGACTCCTCCCACTTCGGTTCCATTGCGCATCGACTCCATTTTAGATGGTTTTCCCCGCAGAGGGTGAGGTAGGAGTTGTGTATGCTAGTAATAGTGCCCATGCAATGGAATGAATACGTATGTACAAAATGAAGGTTAAGGTAATATATTTACAAATGTACAAATGTTCAAGATCTACTTCTAAACGGCTACAGGCTCCCGGGGAGGCGGGTGGGCGCATGTGAATCTGCAGCGACTAATGCCACGAACAGATGTACACTGGGTAAGTGACATTTTCCGTTCGGTGGCATGTGTAGCTGCAGATACACATGCTGTGCATAGACTAGTAAGCAGTTATCTCCCCAAAAGCGGTGGTTCAGCCTGTAGGAGTTGAAGTAGTTTGAAATAAAGCTCTTAGTACAGCTTGACCTACTGTGGCTTGTTGTGCAGATAACACATCTACACAGTAGTGCTTAGTAAATGTGTGAGGTATAGACCATGTTGCTGCCTTACATATTTCGTTCATTGGAATATTTCCTAGAAAGGCCATGGTAGCACCTTTCTTTCTGGTTGAGTGTGCCTTTGGTGTAATAGGCAGCTCTCTCTTTGCTTTAAGATAGCAGGTTTGAATGCACCTAACTATCCATCTAGCAATGCCTTGTTTTGAAATTGGATTTCCTGTATGAGGTTTTTGAAAGGCAATAAGGATTAGTTACTTACCTGTAAATCCTAGTTCTCTTCCAGGGGTATCCTCATCAAAGTCATAAACATTGAATATTCCCGCCCTTGTGCGGGGACCCCGGAGCATATATATATAAAATACATACATATTATCATGTGTAAAACAGCAATGCAGGCTATAATCATAAATAGGCTAAAATGCTTTATTTCTATGCAAGTTTTTTTTTTTTTTTTTTTTTTTTATATTATATTATAAAATCACAATAGATCATAAATATCTACCTAAGCCCCAAAAACTGGACTTAGGGAAGTAAACAGCAGTAAATAGCAGAGAAAAATAGAAAAAACCACATTGAAAAACAATGAAGCATTCTTAGCCAATAGGCTGCATGCAGGTTAACACAGGAGAACCATAAAAACTTTGGCACCGTGCCTTTAAGACCCTGAGCACCTCCAGTATCCCACCATGCCTCAGGGGTGAAGGGAAGGTGACAGTTGGTTCACAGTTAGGTCAGTACTTTTTTACGGTGACAATCTGTGTAACTGATCAGAAAGATAATCTGTCCTGCACTTCTAGGAGACTTAAGTCCGGGGAGGAGGGTGGGTTGTTTATGACTTTGATGAGGATACCCCTGGAAGAGAACTAGGATTTACAGGTAAGTAACTAATCCTTCTCTTCCAGGGGATCCTCATCAATAGTCATAAACATTGAATAGATTAGCAAGCCCATCCCTAAACTCTGCGGACTGTCCGAAAGAAGTGCAGGAAAGAATACATATTCATGCAAATAGATTTCTAAGAGAGGCCTGCCCCACCTGGGCATCCGCTCTTGCATCCGAGTCTAAACAGTAATGCTTAGTAAAGGTATGCACAGACTTCCATGTAGCAGCCTTACAAATCTCGGAAATTGGTACATTGTTAAGGAGGGCAGCAGTAGCCGCTTTTCCCCTTGTGGAATGCGCTTTTGGCCTAGCCAGTAATTGCTTATTAGCCAGTTGGTAAGTGTTAACAATACAAGACACAATCCATCTTGATATAGTTCGTTTAGACGCTGCCTCTCCTGTTCTTAAATGACCATAATTCAGAAACAAATGGCTAGAATGTCTAATCGGTTTTGTTTTGTCCAAATAGAATTTCAGCACTCTTTTTAAGTCTAAAGAATGTAATGCTTTCTCAGCCGGAGTCTCCGGATTGGGAAAGAAAGTCGGTAAAGATATAGTCTGATTGATATGGAATTCTGACACCACCTTCGGAAGGAAAGATGGGTGAGTTCGCAGAACCACTCTATTATCGTGAAAAACCGTGTACGGTTCTCTACAAGACAGAGCCTGAATTTCGCTGACCCTCCTCGCTGAAGTAATGGCCACCAAAAAAGCCGTCTTCCACGTAAGGTGCTGTAAAGAGGCCTTGTGGATAGGTTCAAAGGGAGGGCCCATAAGTTTTGACAGGACTACATTCAGTTCCCATGGAGGAGAAGGTCTCCGAATGGGAGAAAAAAACCTTTTTCAAGCCTTCTAAAAAATCCTTGACTACAGGTATCGTAAAGAAGGATTCCTGAGAAGGCGACTTACGATACGCTGTAATTGCAGATAAATGAACCTTAATAGAAGATACCTGCAGACCAGACTTCGCCAGATGAAGTAAATAGGATAGTATGACGTCCTCCTGAGCTCGTATGGGATTTATACCTTGTTGAGAGCACCAGATGTAAAATCTCTTCCACTTAAAAGCGTAAGAACGCCGCGTGGAAGGTCGTTTTGACTCTTTCAAGATGCTCATGCACTCCTGTGAGAGCCCTAGGTGCCCATACTGTAGGAATTCAGGAGCCATGCTGTCAAGCTCAGAGAGGGAAGGTTGGGATGTAGGATTCTGCCTTCCATCCTGCTCAGGAGATCCGGTCTGCACGGCAACCTCCTGTGAGGTCTTTCCGATAAGTTGAGTAGGTCCGTGTACCAGAATTGGCGGGGCCATTGTGGCGCTATCAGAATCATTCTGGTTCTGGATTTGTAAAATTTGTTGATTACTGCCGGTATGAGGGGAATCGGTGGAAAGGCGTAGAGAAATGTCCCTGACCAGTTGATCAACAGGGCATTCCCTTGAGATCCCGGACGGCAGAACCTGGACGCGAAGTCTGGGCATTTTTTGTTTGTTTCGTCTGCAAAGAGATCCAACTGAGGTCGACCCCATTGACCGAAGATGTCCTCGACGACTTCGTCGTGTAGCACCCAGTCGTGCGCGTCTTCCAGATGTCTGCTCAGGAAATCTGCCTCTACGTTTTGCTGACCTGGCAGGTGTACCGCTGTGATAGACATTCCCCTGGCCAGGAGCCAATGCCATATCGTTTGGGATTCTCGAGACAGAGGTAGTGATCTTGTTCCCCCCTGTTTGTTCAGGTAATACATTGTGGTTGTATTGTCTGTCTGAACTAGGATAGATTTCCCCTGAACCAATGGAGAGAAAGATTTGAGAGCCAGATGGACTGCTCTGAGTTCCAGTAGATTTATGTGATAGTTCTTTTCCTTGTCGGACCACAGACCCTGAGCTTGGAAGGAACCCAGATGAGCACCCCAACCCTGAAGAGACGCATCCGTCACCAGAGTGTCGACTGGAATTGTCTGGTGAAACGGAGAACCTATTGACAGGTGTGGTCTGTGCATCCACCATTGTAGTGATTGAAAAACCACTGTTGGTAGTCAAACTCTGTCCTCCCAGTGACCAGACTTTTGGCTCCAATTGTTCTCTAATGCCTCCTGAAGGGGCCTCATGCGTAGCCTGGCATTCGGGACAATGAAGATGCATGAAGCCATGGAGCCCAGAAGCGATGTCACCTGACGAGCTGTAGGTGCATCGGCTGTTAATAGATGTTGACACTTCCTGTGGATTGATAAAAGTCGTTCCTCCGAAGGATACACTCTTTGGAGCTCTGTGTTTAGTATCGCTCCCAGGTAGCGGAGGTTTTGTGTTGGAATCAAGGTTGACTTGTCGTGGTTGATTTGAAGACCTAGAGACTCGAAAGTTCTTAGAACGATATCTCGATGTTTCCTCGCCTGATCCGGAGATGAGGACTTCACTAGCCAGTCGTCCAGGTAGGGATAGACAAATATTTTTTGTCTTCGAAGGTGTGCCGCTACCACTGCTACACATTTTGAAAAGACTCGGGGTGCAGACTTCAGGCCGAATGGAAGGACTCTGAATTGGTAGTGCTGTGACGCTATCTGGAAACGTAAAAATTTCCGATGTTTGGTTGCTATTGGGATGTGAAAATATGCATCCTGTAGATCGATGGAGCACATCCAGTCTCCCTGATGCAGTTGCGGGACAATCTGGTGAAGGGCTAGCATCCTGAACTTTTGTTTTCTTATGTACTTGTTCAGGAGCCGCAAGTCCAGAATTGGTCTGAAGAGGCCCTGTTGACCTTTTTTCGCCACCAGAAAGTAACGGGAGTACACCCCTTTTCCTTTTTGTGCCGGAGGAACCTTTTCTACAGCTTTCTTTTGTAGGAGTGCGAGAACTTCCTTGCGTAGCAGGCTGAGATGAGAAGGAAAACACCTTGCTGGCGGCAAGTGTGGAGGAGGTTTTTTGAAAAGGAGAGAATAGCCATGTTCGACAATATTGAGCACCCATTTGTCTTTTGTGATTGAGTGCCACTCGCGAAGATGATGCGTAACACTTCCCCCCACCGGAGTGGTGCACAGTGCTGAGGGAAGCAATGCCTCATTGCTTTGATGGCGTCTTTGCTGTAGACTGTTGAGGTCTACTTGACCCTCTGTCTCTTGTGGGTCTACGTGCCTGAAACAGGGGACGTCCCTGTCGTTGTTGTGGCCTTTGAGACCAGTGAGGGGTTTGAACCCTCTGCTGGAATGGTCGTCTGTCATACGGCCTGTACCTCCGCCTGAAGTCTTTTTTTACGTTCCAGGCCCACTGCCCTCATCGTGTCGACTTCCGTTTTCATTCGGGCCATCTCTTCATCCGCGTGGGTACCGAACAACGAACTCCCGCTGAATGGGAGGTTCAAAATGCGCTGCTGTGCTTCCTGCTTCAGACCCGTGAGCCGTAGCCAGGAAGACCTCCTAGCGCAGATTCCGTGCGCATACCCATGCGCAGCCAAATCCGCCCCGTCCGCCGCCGCGCTGATGACCTGGTTAGATACTAGGCCCCCTTCCTGCAAGATTTCCTGGAAGTCCTGTCTATCTTCCCTGGGCAACTTTTCTGTAAATCTGTGGAGTGAGTCCCACAGAGAGCGGTCATATCTGCCCAGAAGTGCTGAGGCGCTGGAGACCTTCATAGCAGATGCCGCCGTACCGCACATCTTTCTCCCCAGAGAGTCTAGGTGTCTGCTCTCCTTATCCGGGGGGACTGTGGAAGATGATGCCACAGAGTGTGTTTTTCTGGCTGCGGCTAAGATCACAGAGTCCGGTGGCGGATCCTTCCGCAGGAATAAAGGATCTTGTTCCGGAGCTTTGTATTTCTTTTGAATCCTAGCCGGGGCAGACTTGAGAGTGGCTGGAGACAGAAAAGTGTCCATAGTCGGTTGCAGCAAACCCGGTACTAGTGGCAGCAGTTTTCTCGAGACTGATCTGTGTTGTAGGGTCTCAAAGATAACTGAGGATGAGGTGGCCGGCTCTGGTACCTCAATATTTAGCTTCTGCGCTCCCCTTAGAAGAACCTCATTAAAAGTGGTGATATCATCCACCGGGGAAATCCTAGCAGGTGGAGAATCTGTGAGTGTGGGGGAGTAGCGCCCCACAGACGATCCTGAAGAAGACCAAGAAGGTGATCTTCTGCGTGGTGTTCGTGACCTGGTTCTCCTTCGGGAACGGGACCTGCTCCGAGAGGCTGTAGCAGAGTGTGCAGGTCTTGTGGTCGGCTGACGAGAAGCAGAACGAGCCCGTCCTGCTCTAGCTGTAGGCAATGGCGTTCTCGGTAATGAGGCAGTAGGAGAATACATCCTCGAGTATTGTGAATCCGGGGATGCTGTGATGGGAGAAACATGCCCCGATGCTCTGGAATGGGATGATGCACTCCTTATAGAGACCACCGGTGAGGGAGCTTTGTCCGCTGGCTCCACTGCCTGTGACACCGCTGAAGGTTGTGTCGACGTCGATTGTATCCTCGACGTCGAAGGTTGCGCTGGCTGGTCTGCTCTCGACGTCGAATGTCCTGACGTCGGAGGTCTTGCCGTCGAGTGTCTTGACGCCGATCGCCTATCACGGGACCTGGACCTACTCGCCGTCGTGTGTCTCGACGTTGAGTGGCGAGTGGTCGACGGCGGATGTTCATGCCGTCGAGGTGTTTTTGGTGTCGTGTCCTTCGACGCCAAGGGGTGAGACGTTCTCAACGGCGAACGGGAGCGCCGGAGATGACTCGACGCCGAACGGCGGCCTGCCGTCGACGGAGATGTACCCCTGTGTCCATGCTTCGACGTTTTGTCCCTCGACGTCGGTCTGGTCGCCGTCGACGGCGATCTATGCCGGTGAGACGGTGGTGCCGATGACGTCGATGGAGAACAAACAGGTACAATCCTACCTGTCGACGTCGAACGGGCCATTCCTTCTGCTGTAGGTCTGGGAAGTGAAGAGGATGTTGACTTTTTCCTCTCCTGAAGCCCATGTAGCCTGATCTTCTCTCTGTCTTTGAGAGTCCTCCTTGACATGTTCTTACAATACTTGCAGGTGTCAGGACAGTGACTCTGTGGCAGGCAGACAATACACAGAGAGTGTGGGTCTGACTGGGCTTTCTTCTTCCCACAAGAGGGACATTTTACAAAAAGAGAAGGCATTTTTCTGTCAGAAAAAACCTTCCTAGCTCAGACAAAGATATTACTTGTCGAGTGAAAAGTGAAAAACGCTTTTTTAAAGAATTTTTCTGAGGAAAACTCAGAAAAACTGAGAGCTCAATGCTCCAGGATCCTCTCAGAAGAAGCCGGAAAAAAGAACTGACCTAACTGTGAACCAACTGTCACCTTCCCTTCACCCCTGAGGCATGGTGGGATACTGGAGGTGCTCAGGGTCTTAAATGCACGGTGCCAAAGTTTTTATGGTTCTCCTGTGTTAACCTGCATGCAGCCTATTGGCTAAGAATGCTTCATTGTTTTTCAATGTGGTTTTTTCTATTTTTCTCTGCTATTTACTGCTGTTTACTTCCCTAAGTCCAGTTTTTGGGGCTTAGGTAGATATTTATGATCTATTGTGATTTTATAATATAATATAAAAAAAAAAAAAAAACAAAAAAAAAAAACTTGCATAGAAATAAAGCATTTTAGCCTATTTATGATTATAGCCTGCATTGCTGTTTTACACATGATAATATGTATGTATTTTATATATATATGCTCCGGGGTCCCCGCACAAGGGCGGGAATATTCAATGTTTATGACTATTGATGAGGATCCCCTGGAAGAGAAACAGTTGTTTTGTCTTCCTAATTAGTTTTGTTCTGTCAATGTAGTACATTAGTGCTCTTTTGATGTCTAATGTATGTAGTGCTCTTTCAGCTACCGAATCTGGCTGTGGGAAGAACACTGGTAATTCTACGGTTTGATTTAAGTGGAACGGTGAGATAACTTTTGGTAAGAATTTTGGATTTGTTCTTAGAACTACTTTATTCTTGTGTATTTGAATAAATGGTTCTTGTATGGTAAATGCCTGAATCTCACTCACTCTTCTTAGAGATGTGATGGCAATGAGAAATGCAACTTTCCACGTTAAGTATTGCATTTCACAAGAATGCATGGGTTCGAAAGGTGGGCCCATGAGTCTTGTTAAGACAATGTTGAGGTTCCATGAAGGAACAGGTGGTGTTCTTGGTGGTATAATTCTCTTTAGGCCTTCCATAAACGCTTTAATGACTGGTATTTTAAATAGGGAAGTTGAATGAGTAATCTGCAGGTAAGCAGATATTGCGGTGAGATGTATCTTTATGGAGGAGAAAGCTAGATTTGATTTTTGTAAATGTAGTAAATATCCCACTACATCTTTTGGAGATGCGTGTAATGGTTGAATTTGATTATTATGGCAGTAACAAACAAATCTTTTCCATTTATTTGCATAGCAGTGTCTAGTGGAAGGTTTTCTAGCTTGTTTTATGACCTCCATACATTCCTGTGTGAGTTCTAAGTGTCCGAATTCTAGGATTTCAGGAGCCAAATTGCTAGATTGAGCGATGCTGGGTTTGGATGCCTGATCTGTTGTTTGTGTTGTGTTAACAGATCTGGTCTGTTGGGTAGCTTGACATGAGGTACTACTGACAGGTCTAGGAGTGTTGTATACCAAGGTTGTCTTGCCCATGTTGGTGCTATCAGTATGAGTTTGAGTTTGTTTTGACCCAATCTGTTTACTAGATATGGAAGGAGAGGGAGAGGGGGAAAAGCGTACGCAAATATCCCTGACCAATTCATCCATAGAGCATTGCCCTGGGATTGATCGTGTGGGTACCTGGATGCGAAGTTTTGGCATTTTGAGTTTTCTTTTGTTGCAAATATATCTATTTGAGGTGTTCCCCAAATTTGAAAGTAAGTGTTCAGTATTTGGGGGTGAATTTCCCATTCGTGGATTTGTTGGTGATCCCGAGAGAGGTTGTCTGCTAGCTGGTTTTGGATCCCTGGAATAAATTGTGCTATTAGGCGAATGTGGTTGTGAATCGCCCAATGCCATATTTTTTGCGTTAGGAGACACAACTGTGTCGAGTGTGTCCCCCCTTGTTTGTTTAAATAATACATTGTTGTCATGTTGTCTGTTTTGACAAGAATGTATTTGTGGGTTATCATGGGCTGAAATGCTTTCAGCGCTAGAAATACTGCTAACAGTTCTAGGTGATTTATGTGAAACTGCCTTTGATGTATGTCCCATTGTCCTTGGATGCTGTGTTGATTGAGGTGTGCTCCCCACCCTGTCATGGAAGCATCTGTTGTTATGACGTATTGTGGCACTGAGTCTTGGAAAGGCCGCCCTTTGTTTAAATTTGTACTGTTCCACCATAGAAGCGAGATGTATGTTTGGCGGTCTATCAACACCAGATCTAGAAGTTGACCCTGTGCATGTGACCATTGTGATGCTAGGCACTGTTGTAAGGGCCGCATGTGCAATCTTGCGTTTGGGACAATGGCTATGCATGAAGACATCATGCCTAGGAGTTTTAATACTATTTTTGCTTGTATGTTTTGTGATGGATACATGGCCTGTATTACCTTGTGAAATGTTTGAACCCTTTGTGGACTTGGAGTGGCTATCCCTTCTGCTGTGTTGATTGTCGCTCCTAAGTATTGCTGTGTTTGACACGGCAAAAGGTGTGACTTTGCATAGTTGATGGAGAAACCCAGCTTGTGAAGGGTCTGTATGACATTTTGTGTGATGTGAACACCTTGTTAGCGTGTTGGTCTTGATTAACCAGTCGTCTAAGTAAGGGAACACGTGTATTTGCTGCCTTCTGATATGTGCAGCTACTACTGCCAGGCATTTTGTAAAGACTCTTGGCGCAGTTGTTATTCCGAATGGCAACACTTTGAATTGGTAATGTATTCCTTTGAATACGAACCTTAGGTATTTCCTGTGTGAAGGATGTATCGGTATATGGAAATACGCATCTTTTAGGTCTAATGTGGTCATGTAGTCTTGCTGTTTGAGCAGTGGGATTACGTCTTGTAATGTGACCATGTGAAAGTGGTCTGATTTGATGTAGGTATTTAGTGTTCTGAGATCTAGTATTGGTCTCAGAGTTTTGTCCTTTTTTGGTATTAGAAAGTACAGTGAGTAAACCCCTGTGTTTTTCTGTAGACTTGGTACTAATTCTATTGCGTCCTTTTGCAGTAATGCTTGAACTTCTAGTCCTAGAAGATCTATATGCTGTTTTGACATAGTGTGTTTTCGGTGGGACGTTTGGAGGGAATTGGAGAAATTCTATGCAATAACCATGTTGGATAATTGCTAAGACCCAAGTGTCTGTTGTTATTTCCTCCCAGGATTTGTAGAACTGGCTTAGTCTTCCCCCCACTGGTGTTGTGTGAAGGGGTTGTGTGACTTGTGAGTCACTGTTTATTTTGAGGGGTTTTGGGACCTTGAAATTTTCCCCGGTTTCTTGGGAATTGGCCTCCTCTATATTGTCCCCGAAAACCTCCCCTTTGATATTGACCCTGATAGGTAGGTGGTCTTGTCTGTGAGGTGTTGGTTTCTGTGGGTTGACCTCGAAAACCTCCCCTAAAAGGTGTTTTCCGAAATGTGCCTCTGCTCTGCGGGGAGTAGAGTAAGCCCATGGCTTTGGCTGTATCGGTGTCCTTTTTTAGTTTTTCAATGGCAGTGTCTACCTCCGGCCCAAACAATTGCTGTTCATTAAACGGCATATTGAACACAGCCTGTTGGATTTCGGGTTTGAACCCAGAAGTGCGCAGCCATGCGTGCCTCCGTATTGTGACTGCAGTGTTTGTCCTTGCAGCTGTATCCGCTGCATCCATGGACGACCGTATCTGATTGTTCGAGATACTTTGTCCTTCTTCCACCACCTGTTGCGCTCTTTTTTGGAACTCTTTGGGTAGGTGTTCGATGAAATGTTGCATTTCATCCCAATGAGCCCAGTCGTATCTTGCCAAGAGTGCTTGCGAGTTGGCCATACGCCACTGATTTGCTGCTTGTGCTGCAACCCTTTTTCCCGCTGCATCAAATTTGCGGCTCTCCTTGTCCGGAGGTGGTGCGTCGCCTGATGTATGAGAGTTGGCTCTTTTACGAGCTGCCCCTACAACTACTGAGTCCGGTGTTAGTTGTGTTGTAATAAATATTGGGTCTGTGGGCGGTGCCTTATATTTTTTCCTCCACCCTTGGAGTTATGGCCCTGCCTTTAACTGGCTCCCAAAATATTTGTTTTGAGTGCCTTAGCATTCCTGGGAGCATGGGAAGGCTTTGATAATGGCTATGGGTGGAGGACAGGGTGTTAAAGAGAAAGTCGTCCTCAATAGGTTCCGAATGTAGTGAGACATTGTGAAATTCGGCTGCCCTTGCGACCACCTGTGCATATGATGTACTGTCCTCAGGTGGTGATGGTTTAGTTGGGTACGACTCTGGGCTATTATCAGACACTGGAGCGTCGTAAAGGTCCCATGCATCGGGATCATCCTGGCTCATTGTGGTATGAGCTGGTGAGTGGGTTAGTGGTGGAGTTTGCGCCGGTGATGCATGAGTTGATGGTGGTGGAGAAGGTGGTGGGGTTACTTTCTTTACCACCTTTGCTTGTGGTTGCTTGTCCCCTTGTTGAAAGGCAAGTTTCCTTTTCATCCTGATTGGGGGAAGGGTGGTTATCTTCCCTGTGTCTTCATGGATGTGAAGCCTCCTTTGAGTGTAGTCAGTCTCTGCAGTTTGAAGCTGTTCCCCAAATGCATGCAATTGGGTGTTTAGCCCTTGTTCCTCTGTATAGGAACTAATTTTCGGTTCCGAGGCTTTTTTCGGTACCGAAACCGTTTCGGTAGTCTTTTTAGGCTCCGAAGAAGTTTTCTTTAATTTCGGCGTGGTATCTCGGTGCCGAACGTCTTCGGTGCCGCTGTCTCTGCGGCAAAGTTTCTCGGAGCTGGTGTCTCGGCTCCGAGTTTGCTGTGTGGCGGTATCACGACCGGAGTCGGATGACTTCGACACCAGCATGCCTTTTTTCGGTGCCTTGGCTCGGTCACCTAGTTTTTGGGTTAAGCCATGGCCTGTTGGCAGTGGCGTCCCCTGGGCTTTTGTGGACTTTGTGAGTCCTAATTTTCGATGTCTTACTCACGGTTGTTATGTCTTCGGCGTCGGATTCCCCCGAATCCGACTCGGGGATGGAGAACGCTTCCTCTTCGTCCTCGAACCGTTGTTGTCCTGTTGGCGTGGACGCCATTTGCAATCTCTTGGCTCTTCGGTCTCTGAGCGTTTTCCTCGACCGAAACGCTCGACAGGCTTCACACGTATCCTCCTTGTGCTCGGGGGACAGGCACAAGTTACAGACCAAATGCTGATCCGTATACGGATATTTATTATGGCATTTAGGACAGAAGCGGAACGGGGTCCGTTCCATCATTCTTGAAGTCGCACGCGGTCGGGCCGACCAGGCCCCGACGGGGGAATCGAAATTACCCCGAAGGGGTACCGGAGCTCTTCAAGATTCGGTGTCGATTTGTCCTAACTAACCCGATACCGAACGCAACAATACCGACAAATTTTTCCGAGATTCTAACTAACTTTCCGACCCGAAACACACAGCGAAAAGGAACACGTCCGAACCCGATGGCGGAAAAAAACAATCTAAAATGGAGTCGACGCCCATGTGCAATGGAACCGAAGTGGGAGGAGTCCCTCGGTCTCGTGACTCGAAAAGACTTCTTCGAACAAAAACAACTTGTAACACTCCGAGCCCAACACCAGACGGCGGACTGTGCACAGCATGTGTATCTGCAGCTACACATGCCACCGAACATATATATATGCTTGAGGATAAACAAGAGAACTGATCTGTTAATTTGTGAGGGGCTACTCACTGCATTTGTAACCGTTAGTAAGTCTTGGCAGATGAGTATACCAAGAGTAGTCTGTCCTTTATGTCTCAGGCTAGAGGGGGCCAATTTGAACAAGTTTAGAATAAAAGTGGACTCCTTTCAGATTTATCCCGTTATATTAGCGGGCTCAATGTAGTACTTTTAACTGGCTCAATAGAAATATCACTGATTGCACAGGAACTACGAATGAGCGCAAGGTGTGCACGTCATTAAGAAGAGTCCGTTTTCAATGTTTAGAGCCTTCGGGCGGGCTTATAAACGCCGATCAGCAACATGCTCTCCTTTTGCACACTTTTCCGATGTACTCGCGGTTTGCAGGTTAACTCAAACAGGTACGAGTTCATATGGTGGGAATGGTAGAAAGATTAGACTAACGTTAATATTTGGTAGCGATTAACTTTTATACCCTTTTTCTAGGATACGCTTCCTGTACATCAGGGGCATCCAAATAACTTAGTATATGTAATACACACAGTAAGGTAAGCGTTGCAATTGATGGACACTATTGTACTATTGCAGTAAGACAAGGCCTTTAAAGATAATCACATACCTATCCCATACTTTCAGATTAGACATTACAGAACAATAATCACTGAATGATCATCAACTAAACACAGAATTCTACGTACGAGACTATCTATTACAAGATAAGGTATCAGCCATTTATTTTGCTTCAGTTAAGGTATTCCGATATTGTATATTGATACATTGATATACTCACAATTATTACTGAGCATGATTTTCATGGAAAGATTATATCTACAGAGGGTTTCGTTTCTAATAACGGGGTCATGCAACTTTGGCTTTACACGAAGTGGTGTATGCACATGGAGAAATTAGGCTTTGTAATTAAGGGATTGTTATCTTATTGTACAATGATTTGAACCACGGTTTTCACAAGTGAATGTAGGTTAGTCACATTGGATGGTGAGGGGTCTTAAGACTGATATTCATATTTTGAGAACACAATTATATTGTATGTATTAAAATTGTCTTGTAGAAAGTCCTGAAGAAGTCAAGTGGTACTCCCCAGACGAAACACGTGTTGACTGGGACGATATAAAGGGACAGTGATATGTGCGATTTTGGATTCAAGAACTTTTAAGAAGAATAAAGAACACTACGGTTGAATTAAAGGAGGACTGTCATTTCTGGACATGTATAACTATCAAGGCTTTTTGCATTATTAGGAATAGTGTTGAGTGCCGCTCTAATTTATTACAAATAGAAGGTAACTGCAACAGCCACAGGCGTCTGGGGAGGAGAGAGGGCGCATGTGAACCTACAGCCAAACATGCCACGTACAGATGTCTACCGGGTAAATAACATTTTTAGTTCAATGGCATGTGTGGCGAAAATACACATGCTCTGCATAAACTGTAAAGCAGTCCCTCCAATAAGAGGTGGCTAGCCTGTAGAAGTTGCATCTGTCTGGAAAAGGGTCCTTAAGACAGCCTGTCCTACCATTTGCTTGCTGTCGTGCTTGTACATCTACTCAATAAGGCATTGTGAATGTGTGTAGTGTCGACCAGGTAGCTATTCTACAGATGTCAGCTAGAGGAATATTTCCCAAATATGCCCTAGTAGCACTATTTTGTCTAGTGGAATGTGCTCTACGAGTATGCAGCTATTTTCTTTGTGCCTTAGCATAACATGTTAGTATGCATTTAACAATCCATCTAGCTATGCTATTTTGCGAAACTGCATTGCTCTTAAACGGCAAAGGAAAAGCTATAAAAAGTTGTTTGGTTTTCCTAAACTCTTTTGCCCGGTCAATATAGTAAGCGTGATATTCTTACATCTAAAGTGTGAAGTGCTACTGAATCAGGCTGGGGGAAAAACAGGCATTTCAATGGTTTGATATGAAAAAAAGATACCACTTTTGATAGAAATCTTGGGTGTGGGTGAAAGAACCTTGTCCAAGTATTTGAAAGAAAGGTTCTTCCGAAGTTATTGCCTGGAGTTCGCTCACGTATCAAAGGGATGTAAAGGCGACTAGAAAAGTCACCTTCCATGAAATGAACAGGATAGGACATAAACAAAGTGGTTCAAAAGGAGGACCCATGAGCCTAGTGAGTACAACGTAAAGATTACATTGTGGAACAGGAGAAAGTCTAAGTGGGATTACTCTTAAGTCCTTCCATGAAGATTTTAACGACCAGAATTCTCAACAATGAAGTATGTTCTGTATTTTGTAAGTATGCAGCTATGGCTGCAATGTGTAGTCTGATGGAAGTTTAGCAAATATCTTGGACAGATGCTTAAATCAAGTCAATGTGTTTGGACTGACAGTAGCAAACAAAACGTTTCCACTTTGTTGTACAGCACACTCTAGTTGTTGGTCTGTGAGCCGCCTTCAAAATTTCCATACACTCATGAGGTAAACTGAGGTAACCAGATTCTATGATTTCAGGAGCCATATCGATAGGCTGAGAAATTAGGGGTCTGAATGTCTGATCTGTTCATGCTCCTGCATGAGAAGGTCTAACCTGTTGGGGAGCTTCTCGTGAGGAACTTATGAAATCCAGAAGTGTTGTGAACCAAGGTTGACGTGATGTAGGCGCTACCAGTATCATGGTTAGTGATGTCTTTGTGAGTATGCAAACAAGGAATGGAATGAATGAGAGACATGGAAAAGCATAGGTAAATATCCCTGACTAGTTCATCCATAGAGCATTACCCTTGGATATTGGTTGGGAAGACATAGATGCAAAGTTTGGGCATTTTGAGTTTTCCGCTGTAGCGAGCAGGTCTATATGAGGAGTTCCCCACTTTTGGAAGTATTTTTGAAGGACTTGAGGGTGGAGTTCTCATTTGTGGACTTGTTGCTGCATCCTGCTGAGCAGGTCTGCAAAGTCACTGTCCGTTCCTAGGAGATAATATGCCAACAGGTGAATGTGGTGGTGAAGAGCCCATTTCCATGTTGTTTGTGCCAGTCATGATAACATGAAAGCTTTGAGGGCTAGAAATACTGCTTGAAGTTCTCAATAATTGATGTGTGTGGATCGATTTATGTGATCCCAAAGGCCCTGGACTGTGAAGTCTTGAAAGTGTGCGCCCCAACCTGTCGAGGATGCATCCGTGGTCATTATGAGTTGAGGCACAGGGTCTTGAAAAGGCCGCCCTTTTAAAAAGTTGGCAGAGTTCCACCATTGCAGTGAGTGTTAAGTTAACCGGTCTATCAACACTTCATCCTGAAGGTGACCCTGCGACTGGAGACCACTGACGAGACAGGATAAGCTGTAGCAGACACGTGGAGTCTGGCATGCGGGACGATAGCAATACAGCATACCATCATCCCTAAAAGATGCATGACAGTTTTGACTGTGGGAGTATGATTCTGTCGAAACTGAGGATGAAGATGTTGAAAACTTTGAATGTGAGCTGGATTTGTGTATGTTAACCCCAGTTCAGTATTGAGATTGGCTCCTAGGTTGAATCTGAAGGGATTGTAGATGAGATTTTACAAAGTTGTGTGTAAACCCTAACTTGTGAAAGAGGTTTACTGTGATTGGGCTGTGGGCTGTGGGATAGACACTGTTGTAGCGAGCTGGCTTTGATAAGCCAGTTGTCCAGGTATGGGAAGATATGAATCCTTTTTCTTCGGAGGTGCGCTGCGACAACTGCTAGGCATCTGCCGATTACCATGGATGTGATCCCAAAAAGAAGGACTTTGAACTGGTAATGTTTGCCCGCGACCACAAATCTTAGATATTTGCGGTGTGCCTGCCTCTTTCAAGACTAGAGCGGTCATGAAATTGCCTTGTTGAAGGAGTGGGATGACATCCTGAAGAGTGACCATGTGAAATGTTCTAAAAGAATATATTGATTTAGGGACCAGAGATCCAATTTGGGTCTGAGTGACCACTCCCTTTTTGAAATGAGAAAATATAGCGAGTATACTCCTGTTCTGTGTTATTGGGATGGAACCGGTTTTATGGCTCTTTTTAGAAGAAGTGACTACCTCTTCTTTGAGGAGGGCAAGGTGATCTTGAGATAATCTGTGTGTGCGAGGACGGACGCTGGGAGGTGTTGAAACAAGCTTCAGGCAATACCCATGTTGGATAACGGAGGAGACCCACTGGTCTGATGTGTCTGAAGGCATCCCCCCAACTGGGGTTATATAGGGTATTGTCATTTTCAGATAGTCAATGCTTTATTGTGGAAGCTGAGCCCCGGGAGTTACTGTTTTTGCCCCTGCCTCTGAAATGGCCTCTGAATTAATCTTTTAAGGCGCCTTTGGTGAATGAGCTTGAGACTTGTTTATTTTGTGAGGTGGAAGGTTCAGATGTTGTACAGGATTTGTAACCCACTCTATACATTGGGCAGTGAAAATATCCCCTTTGTGCTTGGGACTGAAGAGCTCCCATGGCCTTTGCAGTGTCCGTATCTTTTCTGTTTTTTTTTTTTTTTTTTTTTTTAACTTCTCTAATGTAGAATCAACTTGAAGACCAAAGTAGTGTTTTTTCTAAGGTCATATTTAATACTGCTTGTTGAACCTCTGGCTTAAATCCAGAGCACCTAAGCCATGCATGCATACTGATCAACACACTGGTAATTATGTACCTAGTGCACACTGAATTGAATTTGCAACTGTTTGTCCCTCTAAAACAATTTGCTGGCCATGCTTGCATTCCTCCTCTGGGAGATATTGAAGAAGATCCTCCATCTCCTCCCAGAGAAGCTCTATCGTATCTAGAGAGTAAGGCTTGCGAATTGGCAATACGCTAATGATTTGCGGCTTGCACAACCACTGTCTTGCTTGCTCCATCCAGCTTTTTACTGTTCTTGTCTGGTGGAGAAGAGTCTCCAATGGCCTGGCTATTAGCCCTCTTTCTGGCAGTAGTAGCCACTACTGAGTCTGGTGACACTTGTGACCTGATGCAGTGGGTCCGAAGGTGTAGCCTTATATTTTTGTAATCCAACCTAGGTGTTATTTTTCAAGAGCCTGTCCGCTCCAGAATCATATCATCTGCATGGCGCATCATCCATGAAAGCATAGGAAGATACTGGGTCGCTCTATGGTGGTAAGGGTGTCAAACAAGATATAATGTTCAATGGGTTCCTTTTTGTAGTGGTCAATATAGTAAGCAGCTGCCCTAGCAATAACTTGTTGGTAGCTGGTAGTATCCTCTGGAGTAGAAGGCCTAGCAGGATACAGATCTGGATCAGTGTTAATGACAGTCCAGATCATGAGAACATCAGGGGTCTGGATCCTGCTGTTTGTCCCCCAAGTAGTGATCTATATTCAATGGCGAGCCTTGTGGAGTGCGATCTCACAGTTACATAGGTGGGAGAATGAGAAGAGCTAGGTGGAGGGGAAGTAGGGGGTGGATGAACAGGCTCATTTGAGGAAGCAGCCTTCTCCGTAATCTTTTTATGAGATGGCAGGGTATCCAATGCCTTCTGAGAAGTAAGCTTCCTTTTTAAAGTCACAGTAGAGGACGTTACAATTCACCCTGTGCCTTTTTGACTGCACAGTCTATGCTGTCTAGCGTCCACAGTCTCAAGTATCAGCTGAATAGGTGAAGGCGTGGAGGAAGAGTAGTCCAAATCCAAAAGGCTCTGAAGTAATATCTTTATTTTTTGGAGCCAAAGTTTTCGGTGGATGGACCTCTTTTGGTGCCGAACTTGGTTCCGAAGAGTCTCAGCTCGACGCGGATGTAGTCAGTGCTCAACTGTTTATCGATAGTAATGAGGTCGATGACGCAGAGGCAGTTGTCTTCATAATGTTTGGTGCCGAGCCGGTAGCCGGAGCAGCTGAACCGTCCTTCTGGGACTGACCATGACTTGATTGCAGTGGTGGTCCGGTGACACCAGTAGGGACTTTTTATTTATTTATTTTTTAGAGTTTGTGGGTGGAGATGGGGCTACAGTACTCACTGTGCCGACGTCAGTTTTTGGCTCTCGATGTCAGATTGAATGTCAGAATCCAAACCTTGGATGAGACGGCTTCTTCCTGTTCTGGCTCTTCCTGTGCCTGTTCTTCCTCGAAAATATTTGAGTGCCTTCTGGATATCTGTGAGCCATCTCCAACCTGTGAGCTTGTCGGTCTTGAAACGTTTTCTTGGATCGAAACCATTGACATGCCTCACAGGTAGCCTGTTGTTGATCTGGTGAGTGGCACAGTTTGCAAACCAGATGGTGATCAGTGTTAGGGCACTTCGAGTGGCACCAAGGACAGAATCAAAACAGTGTCCATTCAATCAGGAATACATTCTTTGCGGGACCACAAGTGTACAGGCTTGTAGGCTTGTAGGCTGGCGAGGCCCACCTGAAGGGCATGCGGTCGAAACTAGGCCCGTCAAAATTGAAAGATCGGTGTGCAACAGAAACTGATTGAAAGTACAATACTGTTGAATCTACAGCCACACATGCCATTGAACAAAATGCACCTCAGCTTGTTGGAAAGGAATGAAGAGAGAATCTGCTAACTTGAAGCAAAGAGTATAGGTTAAAAGTTCACCCGAAGTGGTATCCGAGCAGAGCTCCAGGAATTCCCTGTTGCCTGTTACAAAGCAATAGAAAACCAGGCAGCCACTAAGGAGACTCGGAACTTGGAGTAACACTAAAGACTACAGGGTGAAAAACTTTCAATGATTGCCAAAGTAGATATTTCTGTATTTTTATGATGTGTAAAAATGAAGCTATACACTCAATGTATGAATACAGTACTGCTGACCAATAACAAGAATTTTGGTAAATGCAGAAAAACAGAATGATATAGTAATAGGATTTTTGCTTTCATTCAATGATCCACTGAACTCCAAATTCCAAGTATAGAGCTAGTAAGCAGAACCTCCAGGGCTTTGCTATCTTGGTTTGCTAAATAAATCGTAAAATTGGCTCTGGAGTGCAATGGCCGTGATATTTAACTCCCAACAAAAGGACAAGTCTTGTGCACTCATGATGATTTCCTTGTATCATGCTTTGACAGGCGCTACCTGCTACCAGTGCAGAACAGTTCACCTGAGCCCAAACAGTCAAGAGCCTGATGGAGGCTCATGCACATATTGGGGCTCTGAAAGGGAAGAGTTTCAGCAGAGTGCCCATGTGTCTGTCAACCAAACTCAGCAGCTCTGTTGCTTCCAGTACAGAGCTCTGGTTAACAAATGCACAAGACATTTTAAACAGGTAGGTCTCTCTAATGCACGGCTAAACATGCAGAATACAGAAGTGTACCCAGCAAAGACAGATTTCACATTCTCTTTACCAGAGCCAGGGAGCTGTCAGACCCCAGTTTTCACCAGTGGAAGAGGGAGTGATTATCGGAACCTAAATCACCACTGTGGAGAGGGTCTGGGCTTCAACTGGTGCAGCAAGTGCAGCTACACCAGGGCCCAGAGGCTTGAGGAGACCACTCAACCTTGATTATTTCTGTATTTCACAGCTCAAACAGCAGACAAGTGGCTCCAGTTGCTTCCTTGCAACTGCCCATGAAATACTAGTTATGCCACTGGCTGTGGCAGCAGGAAGATCCTCTTCGGTCTTCTACTGTAAGGCAGAAACTCTACCACTGGAAGCATAACTCAATGCACTGGAGCAAATTTCTAGAAGTACTGGAAAAGCAGACAGCTGTGCTGATGTCCTGCCTGGCGCGGGCTTTAGAGCACCCTGGTGGGATGGGTGACCACTAGGGATTCCTAAAATTTAAAAAGAGGCTTGAAAATCTTGCTACATGCAAACACAAGTCCAGACGCTTCATCAAACAAGCACTGGCAAAGCCAGTAGTTCTAGCCTACACAAGGTATTAGTTTTTTCAATGATTTTAAGCCTTGTTGTGCAGAAGTGCGAATGCTATACAGCATAACTGAAAGATAAATAATGCGCTATAACATGCTTTTAAAAATTGCTGGTGCATGTGGGGGAAGCATAGTGAGGCAGTCAGCATGTTGCGCCATAGCTCTTTTCTTGTTATGGTGGGCGGGGCGGCAACACGGGCAAAGGAAGAGCAGAGGATTGGGCAAGCAAAAACATTAGGTGAAACGGGCAAGTAACATCCAGTGGATAGGGCCAAACAGCAACATAGGCAGCTGGAAGAGGAAAACAACATGAACAGACTGAAGGGGAAAAACAACATGAACAGCGGGCGAAGGTTAGGGGGGGGGGGCGCAAAACAGACAGTGAGAGGAGGCAAGCAACAACAGACGAGGGGGGGGATTGGGGCAAGCAACATGGACAGTGGAAGGAGGAAGGGTAGGCGGAACATGGAACACATGGGGGACAAGTACATGAGGGAGCAAGAAAAAAAAAATTGGTGGAGTTCTTAAAAACAAAGTAAAAAGAAGCACGTAACAAAATATGGAGTGGAAGGACACAAGTTAAGCGTCCATGTTTCAGGGAAGGGACAAACACGCAAAGATTAAGGAAGCCCAAGGCAGCTGACCAATCTGAAGCAAGCAAATGAGGATAGTGAAGCCAACCAAAAGTAAACAATGGGCAATCTGTAAGCCCCCGGATAGTGTACAAAAAAATCTCAAAGACACAGCGCATGCACTGTTTAGGCAAGACCTAGGAATCAGTTCAAAGTGACAGGAAAGAGGGCCTCAAATGCACACTTCAATGGGCATTTTTTTTTTTTTTTTTTTTTTACATTCTAGAGGCCAGCTGTTTGCTCAAAAAAAAAAAACCCACTGAACTGAGCATACACACCGTCAATACATGTCCGAAAAGGCAATAAGGATTTGCAGTAAAAAAAATATATATATATATATAAAAAAGAAAAAACGGCAAGTGTGTTCATTTGAATACCTCAAAATACCCTTTTAAATGATTAGTTTTGGCACCCACAATAAAATTGATCATTTCACATCACACAAAATCTGAGTGCTGCTTTCCTCATGAAAGTACTGCACCCTAGAAAGGGTTGCATGAGAGGGCACACAGAAGAATCCTTGACCCTGTGCAATGCTCTCAAGAGGAGGCATCACAGAGGCATAGAGAGACGAGGCTAATAGACCAAATGATGCTGATCAAACCGTAGCTGCACAGAAATAATGCTGCATCTCCTACAACTTGAGAGATTTGCCCAAGCTCTTAAAAACAGATACTCATGGGACACAATTCCTGAAGTCTGGCCGACTGCAGAGTGACTTACAAAAGCATGTCTGTCAGTCTCCGGAATTCTCGAACCATCACACAGACACATACAAACTCCATTATTAAACACATCTACAACAGGGATAGCTGGAGCTTGAAGATGCAGCCCACAATTCTGTTTATGCTTGTGCCTACACGTGATGCACTAAGGAGTGGGAATTGCTCGTAATTGTGCTGTGTGGCATTGACAAGCCTAAGATAATTAACTACATTGATTAAACATGTGCCTGGTGAACTGGCCTTCCAGTCCGAGGAGACTGCGTCTGTTTTTGCAAAAATGTGTCTATGCCTGATGTGACATTTGTATTAGAGTAAATAACTTGCCATGCTGCTCCACATAATTTGTTACCTTTGAGTGATAGAGGCACAGCCTGGTAAAGATGGAACACTAATATGATGCAGGAGCTTCAATAAAAAAGCAGAAGGGCTATGTTGGGACAGGAATGCCCCCTATATCGTTAACAGGTGTGCTCCTCTTCCCAAAGTGCCTGACTACATATAAAGGTAGTAATCTAATTTTAGCGTTATGCCAATATAGTGTGCCTGCACAGAGCTAGGCCTGCCTGTGGTAATGCGAAGCCTAGAATCTTGCCTGAGACCTTGAGGGGTTCACAAGTGTGCCCTCATAGTGGGCATTGAGACTACTGTCCATGCCCTGGGTTGCATCACAAAGCAGTGGTGGCAACATACTGTGTTGTGTGAATAACTCATGTGACTAGACATTTTTCACTGTGTCAAGTAGATGCAAGCCTAGCAGCTCCTCTTGTGTGAATTTCCACTGTTATATGAAACCCAGAACCTTGAGGGAATATTCTGCGTACGGTATGTGCCATTAATGTGTAGCACATGTACAGTAGTAGGACTCGTATGTAAGTATGAGTACTGGGCTCAATGGGTTAATATTTGGATGCCACTGGCAGAACATGGAGGGTGAAAATAGTTTTACCAAGTAAATTTCATTTGAAAAAGAACTACCCACAAGTGGTTCTGAAACCTTGGACAGTGGATCTACAGCTCCGGTCTGGAAACTACATTTAGAAGTGGGATCTAAACCAGCTCTGTATGTTTCCAGTCCCTAGTTTCGAAGGAAGGGAGTGCTCCATGGAGTACTCGAAAGACTGCTCTGTGAACATGACTGGCACCTATATGACAACTGTCTACTAGATGCGAGGGTTTAGTGAGCATCTAGCCATTTATCATCAAATCTTCAACTCCCTCTGACTTGTTGAAAATATCAGAGAGGGACACCTTATCAGGTTGCTTGAGACATCCTGCCCTGCCATTCCACAAATCAGAGCCCACTGCACCTAAGCCCCTCTTAGCTTTCTCTTATCTTCTAAGATCAGGCCATTCAAATTGATTTTCCACAGTAAATCACTGTGGGACACAGGACAGACCGCCCCAAAGCCGAACAATCCCATAGAAACCAGGATGGTTGACCACTCTCTACTTGTTGTGCTTGTTTTGACTTACGTATAAGATGGTTATTACACAGGATTGTACAGCAAACAGACACTCTCAGATACTTAAACATGCCCATTGTAAGTGTGTTGTCCTTATGGAATAGTTTCTATTAGTTTAAGGCTGAATATGAATGACTGCAAACAAAATAAATTGCTGCAAAAAACTTGTGCAACATAATTTCTACGTATGTGCCTCACTATTTTCTGATCTGTGCCACAATATCCTGGGAAGTCGAATTACTTAGGATGGTGTTCTCGTGTACAAAGTCACATTTCTGACTAATAACTAGAGAGAATTAAAATGAATTAAAATATTTTGCAAACGATTACAATTCTGATTATTAATGGCCAGATCAGAACCAAACACTATGTGTAATGTGGCACATAACTATGGACATAACTCCTTGTAGGTGTTCAAGCTTAAACGCAACTTGCATACAGTTTGATATGAAAATTTAACCGAACAGTTTACTTACGTTTTTGCACTTGCTTCAAGGAACAATAAGCCTACAAAAAATATAAGCATTAAAGATTTTCGGACATATCTTTAATACAGTCACTTGGTACTATTTAGATAATGAATTAATATCGAAAAGTATTTAAACAAAAAAAGTCTGGTCCTGACTACAATGGTCTTCAATCTGACCTCATCTAATGGCAGAGATTTTGATAAATTGGTTGTTGAGCAGGCCAGTGGCATGCCCATTAGGTAAACTATGTAAGCATTATATAAACCCCCTCAATAGAAAAATCACTTAACATAATTACAGAAATAAATACAGTGACCTTTACTACTCCACAGGGACCACAATGAATAGGGCAAGCACAATCCTCTCAACTTCCAATTAAATATGTAGAGATTGTGCAGGGTTTCATGGAATAAGTATTCCCTTTACCTTCTCCTAAGCATACGGTTAGCAAGAAAAACAGAGACCCACCATTTTCCTCTGCAAATTGCTTGGCCTCTTCATATGTAACATCTCTCTGTGCTTCGAGATCAGCTTTATTTCCTATGAGAATGATCACCTAGAAAAAGATAGGAAATCTATAAACCGTACTCAATGTTTGTAACAAAAGTGAATTCAAGCATCTTTTCATCTAACACTGCCAGCTACAAAGGTATTTTTAAACACTGCTATGCTGCTGTCAGTGCATCACTCGGAGGCTAAAGAAATACAGGTTTCTAAATTATTAATGCCAAATACCATAGGTGAAGGTTAAAAAAGCCATTCCCTACAAGGTGAATCACTGATTTTCAGGCTTTGAAAATACTGACATAAATTGAGGCTAAAATAACATTAATGGCAGAGCAGAATCAGCAGAGAAGTTTAATTACTATGAACTTATCTGCAACATTTGATCTTTCATTGATGTGCATGGTTGAATAGACATTAACTAAGCAGTACCAGCCAGAATGTTAAGTAGCATCTGTGAATGAAGTTCACTTTACAAGATTAGGTTGCAAAGCACCATCTGTCCCAATCCTGAGTCCGCTTTAGAGCGCACATTAATGCAACTATGTCTGATGAAGTTAAAAGTCATTTTAAAAGTTTTCATGTGCTGCTCTTTCAGTGAACATAGTTTGTTGTGCCCATACTACTAGTAGGGTGAGCTTTTAGCCATTCTACAGAGTTCTACCCATCTGAGTTTGTGTTGTAGAGAGACCAGATACAACCTATGTAACAATGTCTTGCTTTGGGGCAAGGGTATTTCCGTGTTAGCCTGGCCCCAGACTACAAACATTTATACATTTTGCTGAAATTCTTTGATGTTGGAGGCAGAACCTCACGCACCTCTATGTCACAGCAGTGTAATGACCTTTGTCCTGCAGTTGAGTCTGGGTAAAGAAAACTGGGAAGGATTTGAGACGAAAGGAAGGTACTTTTAAGATAGGTCAGAGATATGTTCAGAAGGAAACTTAATTGCTCAAAAACGCAGGAATGGCTCCTCAATGGAGTGCACAGATGTCTCTTCTTCTCCTGGCTTTAGTACCAATGGCCAATGAGAAGGCGGTCTTTCAGAAAACATCTTGAAAGTGGCCTTGTGAACGGATTCAAATTGAGGGTTCATTCTGTAAATACTATATTAGATTCCATCAGGTAGACACTATTGCATTTGGAGAGAAGTTCTGAACAGTCCCATTAAACGCCTTCCCCCTTCCTCAAAAAAACCTCTCAAATGATTCGGTCTTCCCAAGTATAATTAAATAGCTACAGGGTTAACCTTTATGGAAGACATTGTAAGCCCATATTTGGCAAGCCACAAAAGACAGGGCAGGAATGATGGACATATCAGTTGCTGCAGGCACTTTGAACTTACCCACATGCAAACGTTTTCACTTAATCACAAACAATTTTAAAACAAAGGATACTGTAGCAGCCTGTAGTATTTGCCTATCACTGTTCAGAACTACTAACTACCAGTTTCAAGGTCCCGAGTGGCCAAGGACTCAACTGTAAAGACTTCAGGGTTGTGGTAGAGGTTATGGCTACTGTTCCAGGAAAGCAAATAAAGGCTGGCTTGAAAAGTACTCCTCCCCGAACTCCTTCCTATAGTTCTGAGAGCCAATAGTGAAAGGAAAAGTTCTCTCATTTTGCACAGAACTTTGGGAATAAGCTGAGTTGGAGGGATGGCAATTGACTGAGACCCAGGGCAAGGTCAGCCACTGGCAAACAACCAGCATTTGATATTCCGTGCCATTTCAAATATGTTGGGAAGAGAAGATCATCAACACTGGAATATCAGGAACTGTTATCTTCTGTCCACCCCCCACTTTTGACCACAAGACAGTTGTCTGCTGAAAGCAGATTCATCCCAGCTTGGAGTTTTAATACATTTTAGTGGTGCTGTCCATTTGGACCATCAATCGAGAATATTGATCTGAAGACAGTCTTTCATTTTTACCATAGACTGTTGATGTGAAACTCCTGTACATGAGGAGTCAGTAGTCAGAACTGTTTTCCAGGTTAAAAGTTCTTGCTCTTCCCAAAGATGCTCTTCCGAATCACCACTGCGGCCCCTCTAATTTATCAAATAACTAAGGGCCCAATTTCAAGTACGGTGGTCCGACCGCCAGACCACCGCTGCAGCAGTCAGGAGAAAGGCACCAAGTTAGCGGCCTCCCAACTGCTGCATTATCACTGGGCTGGAGGGACTGTGCGGTGGTGTAACTGTGGCGGCATGCTTCGGCCCAGAAAGTACCTCCGCAGTGCCTGAAGTACCTTGGGTGCACTGTTGCCATGCACAAAGTTGTGCATGTCAACAGTGTGCATCAACAGTGTAGGCATAAGGGGGCACAACATATACCCCCAACCTGCTAAATGGGCAAAATCGCCTGGGGCTTTGTTTGGGGCTACCTCCCTGTTTTTCCACCAAGCTTTTCATGGTGGGGGTCCGTGCCGTGAAAATCTTGATGCGAAGGCAGATCGTGATCAGCACGGTGGCTCCGGCATCGGCACTGCCATGACTGACCTCTGCTTGCCCTACTGCTGCCGCTGCCACGGGATCCAAGATCTTGGTGGTTGCAGTGGTCTTGTGGTCGTCCGACCAATCAATCAATCAATCAATCAAAAAATGTATTAAGCGCACTACTCACCCGAAAGGGTCTCAAGGTGCTGTGGGGTGGGTGGTGGCAGAGGGGCTGCCATATTACTGCTCAAAAAGCCATGTCTTTAGGTGCTTTCTGAAAGTCAGGAGTTCCTGGGTCTTGCTTAGGTTGGTGGGGAGACCGCCAGCCTCATCTTGTGGTCGAACTGCAGAGGAGGCGACAGTTGGACTGCCGACGCAGGTACGGCATCCCCAGGACTGCTGTATTCGTAATCAGGGCCTGAATATATCTTTCCAGTCTGCTGATTTGCTGCATCTGCCTATTTATTAGTTCAAGAGGAACAGAGGCAGCATTCGGAAGCAGCAGAAGCACACACAAAGATGAGACACAACCCAGGAACACTTTGCCTTAGAAATGTGAACATGTGGGCTCTTTCTACTCCTAGAAACACTTTCCTCTTTGGAAAGTACTCTAGCTCCCAACAAAAACAATATCCCCAGGAATACAGTAAATGCAGCAAGGCTTACTACTGAGAGACGGTGTATGACGAACCAGACCCAGAAAGTTTGAAAAAAGAAGGTATGATGAGGCCGTCATCAAGGTATGGCTAGACCCAGATATCATACTGATGCAGATAAATTTCACCAAATGTATGAAAGTGCTTTGAAATCAATGAGAAATCCATTCGTAGTAAAATACAGAAATTTCATGTGCTTTCAAATAAGTCAAAATTTGAAATATATATCCTCCAAGTCGATGGTAGCAGGAAAGTGTCCTTTGATGAAGGGGAGGATCTCCTGAAGGAATCTCCCTGAAAAAAACGCTGCACAGATTTAACACTGCTGGCCAATTTCCACTAGAAGTCCCTGCCACTGTAGCAACTTCTTCCCTTTTTCTCGCCTTTTGAAGAAACTTGCAAATCTCGATCGTCAACTGTCATAAATACTTGCATTGCTCTTTTATTGGTTGTTTTTTTGGTTGTTTCAGGGACGACTGCTCCAATATTGAGCCAGGATTTCAGTAATCAAACATCTGGCTGATCTATCCTTTCCCCACTGACAGGGTCAAGAGGAAGGGGTAGTCTACAAAGAAGAATATGATTATTGTCACTGAAGGGAGTATAGAGATTTTGCCCTCTCAGTATCAGTCTGAAAGACTGCAGAGCATAACCTACATGCTTTTCCAAACATGTTCTGACTGTCAAAGGGTGCATCCATTATTCTGGATTGTACTTCTGGGCAGGACCATGTATTAGTAAAGCATTCATACCAAAGTAGGACTGTTGTCCATCTGTAAATACATTCATGGAGGAATCCAATAAAATATAACAAGTGATTAACTTAGCCCACCTTCTTTTAAAATAGCTTTTGTTTAAACCTCATCTTCTATAAATAACTTTTATGCGAAGGGTGTAATGTTCTCCCACAACTGCTGGTCATATCTGAACAAAACAGCAGATGCTATGGCAATTTTAACAGCTTTAGCAGCTAAAGAACAAGTTACTTACCTTCGGTAACAAGGTATCTAGTAGAGACTATCTAGCTACAGATTCCTTACCATAGAATTCCCTGTTGTCAGCTTCGAATCCAGAGTTTTTTCTGAGCAGTACCCTGCGCGTGCGCCGTCGGGCGGTGCGTTCGGATCCGCGTGCGACCAGCTCCGCGTGCGTCGTCAGCATCGTTGGAGCCGTCTATGACGTCACGGTTGTCTATATATACGCCGTCTCGGCGCGCGTACGTCAGTTCTTTTCCACAACTTCCCACGCCAGAAGCGCAGTGTCATGGAAGAACGAACCATTATGGATTTGACCTCTAACTGTTTGAAGCAAAAATTCTTTCATGCCTTTAAGAAAGGCAAAAAATGCCAAGATCCAAAATATACATATGTACACATAAATACATATATATCTACATAAGAAAAATATCCGCAGAGCGGGGAGGCTTGGGCGGGTGTAAGGAATCTGCAGCTAGATAGAGTCTCTACCAGATACCTCATTACCGAAGGTAAGTAACTTGTTCATCTGAGAGACTTCTAGCTGCAGCTTCCTTACCTTAGAATAGATACCCAAGCTATAACCCATGGCGGTGGGTCTGAGGGAGATTTTTACACCAGAAAGTCTTGCAAAACAGACCGGACAAAATGCCCCTCTCTTCTCACCAGACTATCCAGGCAGTAGTGTTTTGCAAACGTGTGCAAAGAAGCCCACGTTGCAGCCTGACAGATGTCCACCACCGGTACGCCATGTGCTAACGCAATGGTAGCAGCTTTCCCCCTAGTAGAATGAGCTCTCAAGCCCTCGGGAGGCTGCTTCTTTGCCAAAGCGTAGCATATCTTTATACAGAGAATTACCCCGCGAGAAAAGGATGGTTTCTGCACTGCCCGACCTTCTTTGCACCAACGTACCCCACAAAGAGTTGGTTGTCCACCCGGAACTCTTTAGTGCGGTCAAGGTAGAATGATAACGCTCTTTTTGGGTCCAGCCGATGGAGATGCTCCTCTTCCTTAGAGGGATGCGGTGGTGCAAAGAAGGTGGGCAGGGTGATATTTTGACCCAGACGGAAAGGGGTCACCACCTTGGGGAGGAAAGAGTCAAGAGTTCTGAGAACCACTTTTTCAGGAAAGATTGTGAGATACGGCGGTTTTGATGACAAAGCCTGTAGCTCACTAACTCTTCTGGCAGATGTAATTGCCACCAAAAAGGCTGTCTTAATAGTGAGCAGCCGAAGAGGACAGTTATGCAAGGGCTCGAAGGGAGCACACATAAGGAAGGTAAGAACCAAATTAAGATCCCACTGGGGCATAACGAAAGGCACAGGCTGGAATAGATGCACAAGCCCTTTCAAAAACCTCTGTACTATAGGTGATTTAAACAGAGATGGTTGATCGGGCAACTGAAGAAAAGCCGATAAGGCTGCAAGATAGCCATTGAGAGTCCCCAAGGAGGAACCCTGCTGGGCGAGAGACAAAATAAACAAAAGGAAGTTAGACAGAGAAGAAAGAGGATCAATAGACCTCTCTGAACAATATGAAACAAAACATTTCCAACTGCAGGCGTAGAGCGACTTAGTAGAGGGACGCCTAGCTGGCAGAATGACATCACAGACCTCGGGAGGGAGGTCATAAACCATTAACTGTCGCCGCTCAATCTCCACGCATGAAGGCGCAGAGTTGACCGGTTCGGGTGGAGAACCTTCCCCCTGCTGCTGCGACAGAAGATCCTCCCGAAGAGGCAGCCTGATTGGAGGACCGATGCTCATTTTGAGAAGCTCTGGATACCAAACTCTCCGTGCCCAATCCGGAGCCACTAGGATTACTTGGGCCCGGTCGTTCTAGATTTTCTTGAGAACTCTGGGCAGAAGTGGTATATGTGGAAAGGCGTACAGGAGGCCTGAACTCCACTCGCGTCGAAAAGCGTCGCCAAGCGATAGCCCCATTGGAAACTCCAACGCGCAAAACTGCTGACATTCCGCATTCTCTGCGGAGGCAAACCGATCTAACCAAGGCTCTCCCCACTGCTGAAAGAGTCCTTGCGCCACCTCCGGAGACACCATTTGTAATCCTCTAAGCATTTTCGACTGAGTTTTGTCTGCTCTGGCGTTCAGAGAACCTGCCAGGTGTTGAACCACCAGGGTCATGCCCTGCTGTTCCAGCCATGTCCAGAGACGTAAAGCCTCTTGACAAAGGGTCCACGACCCCACACCGCCCTGCTTGTTGCAGTACAACATTGCAGTAGCGTTGTCCGTGAACACCTGCACCACCTTCCCTTGCACAACAGGAAGAAAAGCTTTTAATGCTAGTCTGATCACCCGAAGCTCCAGCAAGTTGATGTGGAGCCCAGATTCCCCTGGAGATCAGTGACCTCTGATCTCCATCTCCCCCAGTTGGCCGCCCCATCCCAGAAGTGACGCATCTGTCACTACCGTTAGATCTGGTTGGGGAAGGGAGAGGGGTCTGCCGTTGACCCACTCGCAGTTCACTAACCACCACTGCAGATCTTTTGCAGTCCCCTCCGAGATCTGAACCAAGTCGGTAAGATTTCCCTGATGCTGTGCCCATTGGAACTTCAGGTCCCAATGCAGAGCCCTCATGCGCCATTTGGCATGCTTGACCAACAGGATGCAGGAAGCCATGAGTCCCAGCAGCCTCAGAGTCTGTCTCACCGAGATCCAGGATAGAGGCTGAAACTTCGGAATCATAACCTGAATATCCTGGACACGCTGTTTGGGAGAATAAGCCTGATACTGCACTGTGTCCAGAACAGCTCCAATGAAAGTGAGCTTCTGAGAGGGAGTCAGGTGTGACTTTGGCACATTTATAGTGAACCCCAGCGAATGCAAGAGGTCCGCCACGGTCTGGAGGTGGGTGACGAGAGCCTGGGGCGGAGGAGCCTTCAACAGCCAATCGTCTAGGTAGGGGAAGACTGAAATCCCTGACCTGCGCAAATGAGCTGCCACCACCGTCATCACCTTTGAGAACACCCGAGGGGCACTGGTGAGACCGAAATGAAGCACGGTAAACTGAAAGTGCGCGTGGACCACCTTGAAACGCAGGTAATGCCTGTGGGCTGGCAGGATAGGAAATACGCATCCTGCAAATTCAACGCTACCATCCAGTCTTCTTGGTCTAGGGCAGACAAAACCTGAGCAAGAATGAGCATCTTGAATTTCTCCTTCTTGAGGAAGAGATTGACGTCCCTTAAATCCAAGATAGGACGTAGGCCTTTGTTCTTTTTGGGAATCTTTTTGGGAATCAGAAAGTAACAACCACTGCCTACTTCTGATTCTTTCTATGGCTCCCTTGGCCAAGAGAGCCGTAACTTCCTCGCGGAGCAAAGCTAGATGGTCCTCCATCAGCCATTCCTTTGTCGGAGGGATAGAAGGAGGGAAAGACTGGAAGGGAAGGGAGTAGCCCTTCCGTATGATCTGCAGGACCCACCTGTCCATGGTGATGGAAAGCCAGTGAGGGAGATGAAAACGAATCCTCCCTCCAACTGGATGGACAGGAACCCGCAGAACCATACTAGGAGGGCTTGGGTGCATTGGAGGGGGGCTGTGTGGCGGCCGACCTCTGGCCAGACCCTCTGGGTCTGATGGTACCACGACCACGTCCTCTTCCGGGATGCTGTGAAGCCTGAGGACGGTGGCTGAACTGTGGCTGACGTGGTACCACACCCCTTCCGAAGCCTCGAAAGGGGCGAAAGACAGACTGCTGTCGTGCTGGCACTGAAAGGCCCAAGGATCTGGCCGTGGCTCGAGAATCCTTGAACCTCTCAAGCGCGGAGTCTACCTTTTCGCCAAAAAGGCGAGAGCCATCAAAGGGCATGTACATCAAGCTGGACTGGGCATCCCCTGAAAAACCAGTAGAATGTAGCCAGGCGAGGCGATGTAGGGCCATTGATTATGAAATCGCTCTGCCCAGCGAGTTGGTCGTGTCCAAACCACACCGGATCATAAACTTGGCTGCATCCCTCCCATCCTTGACAGCCTGGGTGAGAGTGTCCCGTACGCCCTCCGGGACCTAGGGCAGCACCTGTGCCACCGTATCCCATAAAGTATGAGAATAACAGCCCAAGAGGTGTTTACGGAACTCAATGCCAGGCTGGTGGAAGAAAACTTCTTCCCAAGCTGATCCAGCCTCTTGGATTCCCTAGCCGGGGGAGCAGAAAGGAAGTCACCACGGGAAGTAGAGGCTTGGACAACCAAGCTCACAGGAGTGGGGTGTTGTGTCCGGAAACTAGGGTCGCTGGGAGCGGGTCTATGGCTGCGGCCGACCGTCCTATTCACAGGAGCCCCTGTGCTGGGTTTGGACCACGTACCCAGAAGGAAGTCTGTAAGAGCCTCATTGAAGGGCAACAACAGCTCCAATGTTGACACCCCCGGCTGAAGCACTTCTGTCAGGATATTAATCCTGACTGGCACCGTAGGCAAATCTAGGTCCAAGACCTCAGCTGCCCTACGCACAACCATAGCGAAAGAAGCACCCTCCCCCATAGCCACATTAGGAGGATAGAGCATATACCTGGAGACATGTCCAGTCCACTGGCCTCCCCTAGATCCTCATACCAGTCTTTTGCAATCCAGATTCTAAAGGGTCCTCAGACCCCTCCCATTCCTCTCCTGCGTCTGGCTGATCTAAATAATGCTCAGACAATGATCTGGGCAGAACTGGCTCTGTCAAAGTCGATGTCGCTCCGGCTCTGGATCATCCGGAATAAGGATGGGGCTGCCACCGGTGGGTGCCAGCGGAATCGTCGACGTCAGACCCGTCGCCGAAGGAGGTCGACTGTGGGAGACGTGGCGCCGTTCCAGATCCGGTATTGGATCCTGGGGTACCCAATGGCGCCGAAGCTGCCGGTGCCGAATCCGAAGGGGCCCCTGCTGACCCTGCGGGCCCGAAGAACCACCGAGGGTGCAGCCCGCTCAAAAACGAGGCGGATGGCCTCGCAAAACTTATTTGAGCGGGGGTCGATGCGGTCCCCGGAAAGGGGGGGGGGAAGACACGGAGTTGACCCTGGCGACGGCTCTGCAAAACCGCGCTCGGAACATAGACGTTCCCTAGATGCCTCGTCGGCCAACTGGCATGGCGAAGACGAAGTCCGCTTGGACTTCTTCTTCTTGTGCCTCTTACCTTCAGATGACTTCGAATGCGAGGAAGAGGACTTGGGGCTCCGGAAGCGGTGCCGCGACCACCTCCTACTGCGGGACTGTGACCTCCGCGGAGTCACGCCGACTGAGACGAATGTCGGGCCGCAAAAAGCTTAGGGGATCTCTCCCTCAAGGCCTTTGACGCCATGCACCGACAGTCGAAGCACGAGGTGGAATCGTGGTCCTTCTCCAGGCACCAAAGACAAACTCAGTGCGGATCCGTCACTGACATTGTGCGATGACATGCACCACACGGCTTGAATCCGGTCTCTCGAAGACATGACTTCAAACAGTCAAAAAAGCGTTGACAAACCGTTGAAGCAGGGTAGCTCTTTCCAAAACTGCGCTTAACCGGCGCGGAAGGAAAAGAACTGACTTACGCGCGCGCGGAGACGGCGTCTATATAGACAACCGTGACATCATAGACGGCTCCAACTACACTGATGATGCGCGCAGGGTACTGCTCAGAAAAAACTCCGGATTCGAAGCGGACCCCAGGGAATTCTAAGGTAAGGAAGCTGCAGCTAGAAGTCTCCATCAGATACATTCACATGCTTGCCCGTGGAATTCCAGTTGTGTCACCTTTTATCTAGGACCTGTCCAGGGACTTGATGTATTCCTTGACACTTGCAGTGCTGTGGCAGAAACCAGTTTAGACCTGGTTTGGTGTGCAAACTGAAGTAGAGTCTCTTGATTCATATCTCTTTTCCAGTAACATTTAGAGTGTTGCTGGACTGTTCATGAATAACAGTGTATAGAGGAACTGGTCTGCAGATTGCAGCAGACCAGTTCCTCTCCAATTCCTTTACATGCTGTGTTTTTAATGCCAAAAACTGAATAATATTTTAGGTTTAAAGCATTTTGTATTGGTTTTTAAGAACAGCCCAGTAACATCTCATCTACAGCCATCGGCCGGTGAGGAACAACAGGTGAGAGAAAGAAGGGATGATGTGTGTGAAGAGGGTGGTGGGTGACAAAGAGAAACAGAACCCCTCCCACCCAAATTGGGTGGGGGAAAAGGGGAGTGGAGGTGGTCAGTGTCAGTAAACAACAGGGTGCGTCAGCAGTCAGTTCCAAACAGAGTAGCCATGATGCCCAAGCTGTGACTTGGAAGTGAATACAAAGTCCCTAACATGAAGCTCAGTCAGGTGTGTGGTCAGCAGGTGTGAGACTAGTTTGCGTATACATGCAAGACAGGTTAATGCCCTGAATTCTTTTAACTGCATACAGGGTCCTCAGGTTTTATCAAATTCAGGTACCTGCTGCTCAATAGCGGCTGTCAAGTTTTTCTATAACAAGAAGCTCCAACATTTTATAGAGCCAATCGAGTTGAGTGGTGTTTTGGGGTACCCCAGTGTGATAATGACTTGTTTGGCGGCAGACCAATCTAGGGTGATAGTTCACTCCCTTGGGGATCTCAAAGGATAGGGTAAGGACATTTGGGAGGCGCAGCAGAATGTAGCTCAGGAACCTGGGGAGGTCAGTATCATACATCACATCAACAGCAGTCAAGACCACAGTCCAATATGGTTAAAGTAAAAGGTGCTGCCAGAGGAGATGTGTCAAGGTTCCCTCCTTAAAGCCCCTAACATTGTAGCTGATCATTTTAACCATCTGCCACTACTAGGAAGAGAATGCGGATGGAAAATCCATACAAAGCACAGCTACTACACGTCTGGATATGCGGGACGTGCACAGTAGGCACATGGTGTATAAAGTATGTGAACTGCAGAGCAGGAAGGGGAGAAAGAAACAGATAGAAAGAACATCCAAAAACAACAATTAACATTGTAACTGCTGTGGGTCCCCTCATGGGATCACGAGACGTAACATGCACAGTGTTACATTGTCTCAGCTACCAAACTAGTCTAGGCATCAGTCGGTGACCAGGGAGCTCTGCTGCCAAATGTCCCACTATCTAAGGCAGAAGAGTGGGCGCTTATGTGCATCCCCACAGGACAGAAGAGCATCTAATTGATGTACCTCAAAAGGAGATCACTAGGGTGCGATCGCCAAATGGAGGCAGTCCCTAATCATTTTAAGGCTCAGATGTGGTGTCCTGATGATAGAGCTGGCAGAGAAGGGCAGCTCTTGAGTTCAGCAGGCTTGGTGGAGGCCGCATGGAGCATCATGAACTAGAGGAGGAGTGAGAGGCCCTGAAGGTGGGGGGGGGGGGGGAAGGAGGAGGGGAACACATTGGGTCAACATCTTGTGGCTTGTCAATGTCCAGCAATGCTCTGTCTTCCTCTAAGGTGTGCACATTCAGTGTCTTGTTGTTCCACACAAAAGTGAGGTGAAAGGGATGTCTACATTGATAGCGAATTCCCCATTTGTGCGAACATTCTGTGACTGGCCGCAGCAGACAACGGTGATGGGTGATAAATGCTGGTACAGCCAGATCTTGTTGCCTTTAAAGTCGATAGGGTTAGGATCCCATACAGTTGCAATAATTGTTTCTTTTTGTTAGTGCAGACAGGTCAGAATGTCTTAAGGTATAACTGGTGATCTAGCCGTCCAGTCTGCCCCGTGTGGGCAGTCCAGTATAATGGCCTGCTGGAACAGTCACATGACAGTCCTCCAAACCCAGAAGAAGCCTCGAGTAGACCTTCTTTAATTCATATGTTAGCTCGTTGTGACCTATTTTAAGGTCTGTTGAGATCAAAATGTGTGTTGCGCTGCAATAGTGACAACCCCCCACAAGCCCCACCAGGAGCAAGGGGGTGGGCCTCAGTTCCCAACGTTAAGGCACTGAGATTGCACATGGCTGAATGAACCAGTTAACAACAGGAGAAACAGTAATATGTGGGTGGTCCCCAGGAGGTTACTATTCCCGCAGTCAGTCCCCCATCTCCAGTATGCAGCCAGCAAGGCAATTCCTCCACCAGCAGTCACCCAATAACTTGAGCAGTTCAGCATCAGAGGGGAGTAAGTCACTACTGGTGATTCCTGCCAGTGAGGATGCCAGGAAAAGAAGGAGGCCGAATGCTGCAGGTCAATGAAGTGCCAGAGGCAGAGTCTAAGATTAATAGCGTAGACTGCTGACCACAGAACCTCTTGGTGTCAGTATTCAGAGGGAGGATCAAAATCGCTCCCAGCTCACCTCAGTTCTTCAGGCCTTGAGATCTAGAGTGATCAGGGCAGTCCTCAACCACCCTAGGCCTCAGGTGGAGCCAGAGGGGCGGCCAGCATCTCTGAACGAGCCAAACCACAAAGTCTTCTGCAGGCAGCATCTAGAGGTGGAGGCATGCAAAGTCTCTCATGCGGTTTGCAGCCTCTACTTCAGTGCAAAGGCATGCAGAGGAAGGACTGATGTGGACTGTGTAACAGGATTGCATTGAGGAACATGTATGTGCTGCAGGGTTTTGTGCAGTGTGCATCAGAGAGGGTCAGACAGTAGGAGCCACAGTAGGTCCAGTGTAGTTGGAGCGCCAATCGTGCTCCGAGGTCGCAGCCATATTGGAATGCGCAAGTCAGGCTCCGGTGTAGTTGCGTGCCTTAGGCAGCAAGAATGAGGCACCGACTGGTTCCCTGCAGTCCGTAGCTTTCCTCACGAGCCTGGGAGAAACAAAGAAGGCACTTCGCACCCGCCTCTATCGCTACCAGCAAAGTTGACGGTGGACCTTTGTGGGTCTTCTACTGTCTGGGCAGCATTTTGGACAGATCTCCAACACTATTTTCCCAAGTGCAGGTGGGTAAACTAACCTGTGCAAAAATCAGAGAACTTCGATTTCATCCACAGAATCATGAGAAATTAGGTCTTGACTGGCGCAATACAATACATTGAAACTACCCCTTTCCAGGTACTATAATAAGGATGGACATGCTTCATCACCAGAAGAGTGTCGACTCATTGTCAGTACAGGCCCCAGCATCCTGATATTCCCTACCATCATGAATCACTTAACCTAAATCTTGTGTGTGTGGGGGGGGGGGGGAGGGGGGCGGATGCGGTGGTGCAGTCTGCTACTGGGGCAGTAGAACAGGCAAAAACAGCTGATGCACAAGGGACCTTGGACTCAAGGGGCAGTATCCAGATAACAGCTATGAAGGTGACAACTGGAGGTAAATGTCCTCTCTCACAGATTTAGGAGTCATGAGCAGCTCCACTGGAACCTGCACGAATAGAAAATTCATTTCACATCTAGGGTGGTAACAAATTAAGCTCTTTGCAAACTTGTGTGCACCTATGAATGCATGGTACCATATTGTCCTCTTCAGTATCAACATACTACATTCAAGAATCACTTGCAGCTCTTTGGAGACTATCTTCAGGACTCTAATAATAACTGAAAAAGCACCTGTGTCTTTAGGACCTTGTATGTCCCCCCCCTCTTCCTGTCATCCTGACCTGAGGAACTGTAATACAGCAGTTTGAACAAGAGGTATGCTGACTGGTGAGACCAAAAGTGTCTGCATGGGAGATCTGACTGCTAACACCAACAGAAACACTGGCAGGCAACAAATGCACAACTAATGGGACAGCATCTGACTGTGGTGTTACTGGTATCTTAAATTCTCTTCTGTGGACAAGTTTCCCACAACCATCCATGTGTGAGGATGCTAAAACTCACGAGGTTGGACTCCCATAACCCACTGTTGCCAAGTGGTTAACTGACAAATGTCCAGATGAAGGCTATCATAACTGACACTGTTGAGGAAAGATCTACAGACAACTGATGTCATCCCTGAAAGGACAACTAATAGTGGGAGTAAATTTCTGTTTTTTAACTGCCATTTGTATTATTTTTACAGGAACCAGTGAACGATCGGACACTGACCTTGTTTCTTGGGAGTGCACAAGAACTGGCTGTAGAAGCCAAAATACAAATTGGAGCAGGTCTGTAATCATGACTGTCCATGCTGTCCAATTGTGGACCAAAAACTAATAGTTTCTTACCTGTAGGTGTAGTTTTGCAGCTTGAAGAATCTTTTGGATTCACATGCTGGTCATTATTCCGTCAGCTAGTGGATGGGTCTGGAATTCTCCAACTTTTCATCTTATTTAGTACTTTCTTTGTTTTTATTATTGTTGTTGGGCACTGGCGTATCTACCCATTTGTTGCTTCCTGTGCTATATCCTCCTGTGGAAGCTCCGACATTTGATTAGAGTCTTCATTCTTTATTCTTTTATTTTTCCTTTCCATATTCCTGGTGGAGGAGGGTCGCTTCAGAATCAAAGAAAATTCTTCAAGCTGCAAAACACACTTACAGGTAAGAACCTATTTGTTTTACAGCATGAATATTCTCTGGATTCATATGCTGTGCATCGATTCTGTTGTGCTTTCTCAGATTTGCGGTGGATGTGTTGAAGATGGACTTGAATTTTTAAACAGAGGTTTTAATACCTTTTGATCCACCTGAGCTCATTTGAATGTCTATGTAGTAGTGTGTTGTGAAAGTGTGCGTGGATGACCATGTGGCTGCCATTCATATATGTTGCAACAGCGTGTTCATTAGAAAGAAAATGGTCACTCCTTTCTTCCTTGTTGTGTGCCCTTGGGGTTGAGCTTAAATTTACCCCCAGACGTGTGGCATATCTGTATAGTTTCAGAGATCCATCTAGCCACTGTAGCTTTAGTGCACAATACAAGCCAAATTCTGGTTGTAGAAGCTAAAATACCAAAATTTTCGTCTTCCTGCATTACTTTGTTCTTTCCATGTAGTACATTACTGTGCATCAAGCGTCCAGTGTATGCAAAACTCTGATATTTCGATTTTGGAAAAAAGTTGGTACTTGAATAGTTTGGTTTGTGTGAAATTGTGAAACTACTTTAAAAACTGTGGATCTGTTCAAGACAATTCCGTCCTTGTGGATGTGCTGATGTGGTTCCTGAATTGTGAGTGCTTGTATTTCGCTCACCCTTTTCAGTAGGAGCATCTTTAGTGTGTCTTTGTGCAAGGGCTCAATGGCTGCCCTCATTAACTGTGTTAATACCAGATTAAGGTTCCATGGGGGTGCCAATACCTTCCTTGGAGGAGCAATCCTTTTGGCTCCTCTAGGAATTGTTTTATTACTGGAGCTGTGAAGAAGCTTCTTCCCATGTGGCCCCTTGTGCAAACCACTATTGCTGCTAAGTGTACCTTCAATGAGGCATGTTAGTTTGTAGTTAACACGTGTGTTAAGTATTTGAGCACTAATGACTCATTCGTATTTGTCTTTAATAATCCCTTTTTTAGGCACCATAAGGAGTATGGTTTCCATTTTGAGAAGTAGCACTTTCTTGTTGTTGGTTTTCTTGCTTATCTAAGAACAGCCCTTATTTCTTCAGGCAGGTTTACGTGGCCACATTCCAAGACTTCAGGAGCCAGGCTGCCATGCTCAAAGCTTTGGGGTGTAGCACCCTTCTTTTTTCCATAAACAAATATTCTTTGGATATTGGCAGTTTTTTAATGCCATCCCCATCCCTTTCCCCACCATCTGCATCAGTTCCAAAAACCATGTTTGTCTTGCATACTGGGAGGCAATTAGGATTAGAGTCATTTCACGTCTCTTGCATTTGTTGATGTTGTCTGGATGCAAAAGTTTGGCACTTTGCGTTCTCAGGTATTGTGAAAAGATCTACTACTGGTGTTTCCCTACTTCCCAGATCCTTTTGAGTCCTTTTTGGTTTAGCTCCCATTCTCCTGTCTCCGCTTCTGCAATCTCCTGTATTGTTGTTAATTTTATCTTCTTTTTTTATGTCCCATTTCCAGAGTGTTTGGGCTCGTCTTAATAGTGCAAGGGATTGATTTCCTCCCGGTTTGTTGATGTAAAACATAGTTGTTGTATTGTCTGTTTGGATCAGTATTGATTTCTGTAATAAATGCTTCTGAAAGACTTAAGGCTAGAAACACTGTTTTCAGTTCTAGGATGCTGATGTGTTGTATCACAACCTGTTCCCTCCAAACTCCTCAGATTTTGAGCGAGTTCATATGAAATACCCAGCCCAAGTGCGAAGCATGGGTTCATGATTGCTGCAGTTGGATTGGTTGTTGAAAATTCATGCCTTAAGTTATATTTGTTCTGTTCCACCAGGCTATTTCCTCCTGTATTCTTTGTGTGACAACCACTAGATCTTCCCAACTCCCTGTTGCTTGTAATCATTGGTTTTCTAACCATGCCTGGATTGATCTCATGTGAAGTCTTGCATATGAGATTAAGGCAATGCAAGACAATATTCTTTAGTAGTTTCCCCACCGTCCTCACTGTCAGAGCTTGCACCTTCTGGTAAAGTTGCGTCTCTGCTATCAATGACTGTGCCCTCCTTTCATTGGGGAAAAACTTCCCCTGAATGGAGTTGGTTATTGCTCCCAGAAATAAATTTTCTTGTTGTGGGAATGACTTCAATATGTTCACTGAGAATCCTAATGAACATAGCGTCCTGATTACCTATGATATATTGTCGAATTTGCTCTTACTAGCCGGTCACCTTGACAGGGGTAAACATGTGTGCCTTACCTTTTGAGATGTGGCGCTACCACTGGTAAACCCTTGGTGAACACCCTCGGGGCTGAGTTTATCCCAAATGGCAGTACCATGAACTGGTAGTCAATTTTGTTTACAACAAATCTTAGAGATTTTTTGTGTTGCCCATTAATTGGTCTGTGTAAGTAGGCATTTTTTAAAACTATTGTCGCCTTTGGGAATTAGGAAATAAATTTAGTGTTTCCTTGTTTGATTTTCTGTCTTTGAACAGTATTGCTTTTTTTCCTCCACAATTCCTCCATCTCCTAAAGGTCAAATGTTGTTAGTTCATAGGAACGGACCGTTTTCCTTGATCCCTTTGCCGGTGGGAATTTTTAAAATACAATATCCGAAAAAAATTAAGTTCAGAATCCATTTGTCTAAAGTTACATTCCTCCACTCCTGAAGGAAATCTTTTATCCTGCCAACTACTGGTGGTGTGTGTAGGAGTCATAATTCTTTGTTGATGCCTCTCTCAATGAAGGTGTGGGTGAGAGGTCACATTTTGTTGAGTCACTTGAGTGAGGGAGCAGAACCTCTCCTGTGACGTTGACCCCTTCCTTTGTCCATTCCACAAAATGACTGACTGCTCTGCTGTTGGTATTGCTATCCTTGCTGAGTTGAAGCCATTTGGCTGCTCCCCTGAAAGCTTTGGTGTGAAGTTCCCGACAGGAATCTTCCTCTCCCTGTGGTCCTGCGTAATGGTGCTGCTCCCCTGTGAACTGCTCCACAAAACTGCAATGCTCTCAATTTTGCCATTTTGTTGTCCTTTTTCAACTGGATAAGTTCATCATCAACTGGACGATCAAACAACTGGTCTATGTTGAATGGGGTGTAGAGGATGCTGGCCACACAAACGCTCCCTGTTGAATGAGGTGTTGAGGATGCTGACCTATACCTCTGGCTTTAAGCCTGAAATTATCAGCCATGAATGTCTCCTGAGTGTCATGCCCATCATCTGTCGGTTAAATGTATTTGCAGCATCCAATGCTGACCTTAGGCATTGTCCTTTTCCTGCACTGATCAAGGAGGTGCTTCATCAACTCTTCAATTTCCTCTCAGTGTTGATGTATATGTTGATACAAAAGTGCAATGGAGTTAGCAATGCGCCAAAGGTTGGCTGAGCTGTGCTCAGACTTCTCCCCATGAAGTCCATCCACTTGCCTTTCTTTTCTGGAGGGCAGCCCCACCATTGATGGAATGTTAGCACTCTTTCTTGCAGTCAACGCTATGATGGAATCTGCAGGAACTGTGCCCTTTATATAAGCTGGATCTTTAAAAAAAGAGTATTCATACTTTGTCTCTACTCTAAATCACTGCTCGACAACTGGTTAAGTTCTTTAAAGGCTTCTCTTCCCAGGTCCAGGACACTAGGGAGCATGGCTAAAAACTGGTTCCTGGTTAGCGTCAGTGTAGGAAAGTGCTCTCTTTCTTGAAATGGTTACCCCATTTTATGACTGCTGTCAGTATGTTTAACTGTCTACTGGGTTCCTGCTAACCAGGACCACAGTAGTTATGCGCTCTCCTCTAAATGGTACCATTTTCTTCTCACAATTGGCATAGTGGTCCCCCCATGTAGGTCCCTAGTATATGGTACCTAGGTACACAGGGCATTGGGGTTCCAGGGGATTCCTTTGGGCTGCAGCAGTTATTCTGCCACCCATGGGGAGCCAATGCAAAGGGTTCTGCAGGGCAGTCAATGCAGCCTGTTAGAAACGAGTGCATGCACACCAGGTCACTATAAGTCACCCCTACGGTAGGCCCTCTCAGCCCAGAGTGTACAAACTCCAGATCCATTTTCCTGGACTTTGAACGTAGTGATGCCATATTACGCGTGTACTGGACATAGGTAACTACGTATGTCCAGCTACATAATGTCACTCCTTCTGTGCATAACCCAGTCCACACCGGTTCAGGGACACCAAGTCCCTGTTTGGACACAAAAGTAGACAATGGAAAGGGGAACTGACCATTTCCCGATCCATCACCACCCCAGGGGTGGTGCCCAGAGCTCCTCCAGAAGGTCCCTGGGTTCTGGCATCTTGTTTCCAAAGTTGGCAGAGAACTCTGGGAGCATCTGAGTGGCCAGTCCCGGCAGGTGCTTACCTGGTAAGGTGACAAATCCCCCTTTCAGGGATACTTAGGGTTTCTCTTTTGGGCAGGTCCTCAGATTCAGCTTGCAAGATTCCAGCAGGACTCCTCTTCAGCCTCTGCTTCGACTTCTGGCCACTGGAACTGCGAGACTGGACCCTCCAGGAACCGACAAACGCTGTTACTTTGAAGACTCTTCTGCAACTTCCCCACGCCTCCTGCCAGCTTTGCAACATTTCCCCGGCTGTGCATCCTCAGAAGACTGCAACTCTTCAGCCTGCACAAGAAGAAGGAATCTCCCTTGGAGTGAAGGAGTCACTTCCGTGCTACTGCAGGCACCTGCAGCAAGCAACTGGCTGCGTGGATCTCCTCTCATCTTGAGCTGTGCGGATCCTTCATCACAGGTGGTGGTCTGAAGTAGTCCTCTTGGTCCTCTCTGCCAGCTGTCCAACTTTGGTGGAGGTAAGCCTTTGCCTTCCCACGCAGGACAGTATGCCCGTGCACTGCATCTCTTGCAGCTTCGAAGTTTTGTTTGCATCTCCTCCAAAGGATCTTTAGGCGACGTACAGCCTCCTGGTGGTTCTGCTGCAGCGTGGGATCCTCTTTTGTAGTGCTGCGTGGGCTTCTTCTGCGACTCCTGTGTTCCCACCCTGTGGGGCTCCTGTGGGTGCTGCCACTGCTCCTGTAGAATCTTTGCAATGCTAAAGGAACCCTGTGACTCCCCCCCCCTGGGTTGAGTCCTTCTGGGCATTGCTGGTCCCCGGCAGCACCTCTTTTCCTCTAACCACGAGTTTGCCTTTGCCAAGGCTTGCTGGTGGAATTCCTGCACTGACATCTGCAATCTTCCTTCCAGTGTGGGACATCACCTGCATCCTTCAGGAACTCTTCTCCGGATCAAGGGCTTCAGAGCTGACCTGTTCTTAATCACCGTCAACCAACTCCTGCAACTACAGCTGGGTGGGTAGTAGCTTCTACCCCTCCTGGACTCCACTGTGACTCTTGGACTGGGACCCCTCGCTCCACAGGTCTCCTTTCTTCAGGAATCCACCACTGGTTTTCTTGCAGTCTTGTCTGGGTGTCTTCTTTTCCTCCTTTTGAGTGGTTTGGAGAGAATCCAGTGTTTTACTCCTGCATTCCTGGTCGCTGGGGGGTACAGTGCTACTTACCTCTGGTTTTCTAGTACTCCCAATTCCCTTCAACACATTTTACTTACCTAGGTGGGGATACTTTATTCACATTCTATTTTTTTAGCATATGGTTTGTGCTTCCCCTAGGGTGACTATTGGTTATTGCTATTTGCACTGTTTTATAACCTTTTCTATGCCTGTTTCTGATTACTAGTGTATATATTTAGTGTAATACTTATCTCCTAAGGGCAGGTTACCTTTTCCAGTATTTTGTGGTGTTTTGTTCCAAAAATAAAGTACCTTTATTTTTGTACAACTGAGTGTTTTCCTTCATGTGTGTAAGTGCTATGTGACTACAGTGGTATTGCATGAGCTTTGCATGTCTCCTAGACAAGCCTTGGCTGCTCACCCACAGATACCTCTAGAGAACCTGTATTCTAGACACTGCCTACACTTCACTAAGAGGGGATACCTTGACCTGGTATAAGGTTTAAGTACCATAGGTACCCACCACACACCAGGCCAGCTTCTTACAGTCAGCATCAAAGTTTCGACTAGGAAACAAGATTGTCATTTCTCTTCCTTAAGTTGTACCCCATTCTTTTCTGCTGCATGTCTGATTAAATTGTTGTACATGACGATGTCATCAGGGGAAAAAAGGCCTCAAGGGGTAACTTTCCACACCTTCAAGGGAGTCGGTGTCCAGGTCCTGCCACTGCTCTATATACTCTACCTGAGAGCTGTGGTATGCCTCAGTCATCTGATCCCACTCTTCCTCCAAGAAGACATCTTCCTTCCTCTTGGGAGTAAGGGGAGGTTCAATTTCCTCATCCTCTTTCTCCATCTGCTCTTTAGACGTCAGTCATTTGAGGTATGCATAACCTTTCAGGCTTTCATCAAAGTCCTTTTTTTTCTGGATTGGGGGGGGGGCTACCTGTGCCTTGAGGCGCCTTCTGTTTTGTTCCATCTCTGCCACCTTCTCTTTGGTGACCAGACTTGATGTCTTCCCCTTCGGCGGTGAAGAGTCCTTCAAAGATGTATCGGTCATCAAAGTTTGCTGTTCTGCTTGGGGCCTGCTTTTGATGCCGAAGCGTCTTTTCCTTGACCGTCTTTTGAAGACTTGGATTTCTTGCGTCTTCCTGCAGAGTCTCCTTCAAGGGATCCGATGGGCTCTGTCTCAGGGCACGACTGTAGTCAGTGAAAGCTTCAACGCAAAGGCTCCCTTTGACTCCCCTTAAGTCACATTTTCACAACTCGGCCAATTTCTAGAAGGCTAATGATTCTAATCTCTGGTCTCCATCTTTTTGGTAGCCTGACCTTCGATGATCTTAAGTTCTACGATCGAAGTGTCTACCTCTGCGACATTATCTTCATGTGAAAGACCCAGGCCCCCAGGGATGACAATGTCTGTTGTCTCTGAATGCTGTGATGGGCCCGCTTAGGCCTCTCTCACCCTTAGTGTCTTCGACATGAAGACCGAGCAGGCGTTGCAGTCCTCACTTAAGTGGTCGACAGGAAGGTGGAGATTGCAGACCGGATGCTTGTCTTTTTGGGAAAACTTTTGGTGGCAGTTCTCGCAAAACTGGAAGGGTGTCATCTGCATCAGGCCCTTCAGGGAGCTCCCTGAACAGGCATTCTTAAAAATTTGTTGAAAAACTCCCTTTGCTCTGAATACTCTTCCAGTACCTCTGTCGGGGATGGTAAACGAACCAGTTAGACTATTTCCCCGTTTCTTCCCAAATTGTCTTCCTTGTATTGGAGATTGTTCAGTAGGCTCCCAGACCACACAGTGGAAAAAAAAAAGAATCTGAAGCTGGCCATCAAAGGTGGGAGCTTACGAAGGAGAAGATATGTGACAAGAAGCACCATATAATATCCATGCAATCTTGTTGTAAGTTTAGATGACCGTGTTAAAGGAATTCAGGATCAAGGCTGCCAAGCTCAATGATGAAAGGTTGGGCCCGTGAAGTTGTAAAGAAGATCCTATCTACAAGGCAGTCTTTTGTGGACGCTTGGACAGGTCTGTGACCCACCATGGATGAGGCCATTCCAGTGCCATTATTATGGTCTTGGTCTCGTAAAGTTTGATCAAGAATGCCTCAATGAGGGAGACAGAAGGAAATGTGTAGAAAAATTTATTTAACCAATCTATCACAAGCATTTCCTTTCAACCCCGGCTGGTGCAATCTCTAGGCGAACTCCTGCCATTTTGTGCGCCTGCAAATCAGTCTATTTGGGAGTAGCCCCATTCTTGGAAAATTACTTCGGCGACTTTGTTGTTTAGAAGTCATGGTCACCTTGGATAGGACGACTGTGTGAATCTGCTTTTACATTTAGAACGCCTGGGGAGGTGGGTTGCTGGGACTGTTAGATTCCTTACCATAATCCATTTTCATATGACCGGAGACAGGGAGTTGGTCATGATCAAAGGCAGGAATGACTTAAGCACTAAGTATTCTGTTCTCAAATCTAGGAGATTGATATTGTAGGTTTTCTTCTTGTCTGACCATAAACACAGTTTTCAATGGTCAATGCAAGCTTTTCATCCATGGAACAAGGCATCTGTCACTAGCATCAGAACTTGGAAATCCTGACTGAAACGTAGCCCCTCCTTTAAATATTCTGACTTGGTCCACCATGGGGAAAAACTGAATTGCAGAATGTGAAAGTGTTAGTCTCTGTTCCCAGCAGTCTGCGAACTACTTTCACTGATCCTTCAGATACTTTTTCAATGGTCCCATGTGAAGTCTGGCATGAGGAACCAAGAAAATATAAGATAACATTGACCCTAGTAGGGCTGATAGCTGTTGTGCAATAGGATGAGGAGTTGAATCAATTGAGACATCTTAGATGAATACATGACTTTTGTGGACTAGGTATCTAGGATTGTTCCTAAATAGTGTATCTTCTGTGCAAGGAAGATCGCTGATTTTTTTACTGTTGACCTGAAGATCCTGACTCAAAGCTGTGGAGACATCTGAAAATATTTCAGAATTTATGAAAATTTACTCTGTATTAGTCAGTCATCTAGGCAAGCTTAGACAAATATCTTTTGCCCCTTAAATGTGCTGCGACAATAGCCAAACAGTTTGAGAATGTTCATGCCGCTGACTTTAGATCAAAAGGCAGGACTTTGTACTGGAGATGCTTGTCACCTATCACAAAAAACCTTCGATGTTCCTTTACAATTGGTATACGGAAGAAGGAATCATGAAGATCTGTAGCCAACATCCAGTCCCCTTGCTTTATTTGATAGTAGATCTAGTGTAGTGCATGCATTCCGACCTTCTCTCTTCTTATGAATTTTTTCACTATTTGTTAATCTAGAGTGGGTCTGAACTTTGTTTTTTTTGGTCCCTTTCCCCCCAAAATCATAAAGTACCAAGAATGTTACCCATTTTTTAAAAATTTTTTTAATGAAAATTAACCCCTCCACTGATTTTTTTTCTGTAGTAATATGCGGACTTCCTTTTGCAACAGAGGTAGCTTGTAAGCCAATGTACTGGCTGGTGAAATTGAAGGAGGAGGAGATTTTAAGTGAAGAGAGTATATTTTCTGAACATTCAAGAGCCACATGTCCTAAGGTATTTCCAGCAACTCTTGATAATAACAAGACTATGCTTCCCCCTACCAGAGTGACCAACAGAGAAGGAAGAGAAAGTTACTGACGGGAGGCTTTTCTGCAGGCTCAGATTGCTACTGATGCTATCTTCCACACTCTGGAATGTCTAGGACGATGCACAATTGCCTCTGCTGTGGTTGATACAATCAATGAGAAGTAATTCATAGAAGTAACGCCTGTCGCAAGGTCTGTATCTTATCCTAAATCTTCTCTTTTTAAAGCCAACAGCTTTCAGTGATTCAATCTCAGTTTTTATATGAAACACTTCGTCGTCCAAAGAAGAACCAAACATTGTAGGTCCTGAAAACGGTTGATTTATAATTTCCTGCTGTGCTCTGGCTTTAGACCAGTCTGCCTAAGCCATGAGCTGTCTCTAGTGCAAATTTCAGGACAATATCCATGTGACACTAACCCAGAGGTATCTGCTGCTGCTACCATGACTAGATTGGAGACAAGCATACCCTCAATGACAACTTCCTGAAAATTCAGTTTTTCCTCTTAGACTAGTTTACACAGTTGTGGAGAGAACCCCACAAGGACATATCTTACCTCTATAAAAAAAAAAAAGCAGTAGCACTTACAGTATTCATGATGGATTCAGATGTTCCACACAATTTCTGCCCATTGAATCCCTTTGCTTGCTCTTTGTCTGGTGGTACAGAACAGGAAGGAGCTATGTCATATCTCCTTCCTGTAGCCACAATATCAATCAGGAGAAGGAGCCTAAGGAACAGCAGTCTTGATCCAGTGATTTGTATTTCTTCAAAAGCTGTGATGAAGTAGATCTTATAGATGAAGGTAAAAGGAACACCTGCATAGCCGGTTCAAGCAGGCCTGGGACCAAGAGAACTCTTTATCAGTGATCACAGACAACCTCTCTACATCGAATTGTCTCTTTTCATCAACTGCTGTTTCAACAACGTACTATGATAGCAAACAACTGGGCAAATTGCTCATTTTTTTATGTCAGACTCTGATATCATATTCCTTTTAGTAGATCGGGGGCAACTCCTCTTTCTTTGAAGACCTCTCTCCTGGAATCTGCCTCTAAGGGAGGTCTTAGACTGGAAGGAAGGTGCTCTGGTGAAAAATGTACATCCTCCATGGCCTCTTGAACATCCTGCTGCTTTCCATCAAGTCCATGCAGCCTGAGCTCGGTCTTCTAAAGTTTTTCTTGAAAGCTTCTGACATTGATTGCATGGATCTGAATGGTGATCCTCGGGAAGACAAGGACTACAGCCCAGTGTAGATCTGTTTGTGCCTTCTCTTTACCGTTTGGAGAGCACTTCATAAAAGTGAAGGCATTTTAACAGAAAAATATTTTTTCAGTTCTAAAACTGAATACCCCCAAGTCTTTAAAGGTGTCAAGCTAACACTAAAAGTAAGCATTCAGAAACATATCCACTTCTTTTAGACAAAATAAGGCAGAGGTCAGTGCCCCAGAATCCTGTTTCCAAGAGCCGGAAAAATGAATTGAACACCTGTTGGGATGCTGCATGTGCTGAGAGTTTCTTAAAGGCACAGTACTAGATTTTTTTCCCTCCACGCTTTCCCTTATAGCCTACAGGCTAATTCTGTCCTTCATTCCATTTTCATTTTTCCTCGTATAAAAAAGATTTGCAGAAGATTTTCTATGGTCAGTTATCTTTTCAGTGGCTTCTTGTTTATAATGAAGTTGTTTAAAATGAAAATGAAGTGAAACTTGGCCTTCTGTAGCTTTTTATAGGCCGCAAACGTTTGTTTATATGAATATATATGGGTGTGTGTTTATATCTATTTATATACATATAACTATAAATATATATACATAACTATATATGTATATATACATCTATAACTATGTATACACATACATATATACAAATCACTGCATCAAGATGGACTTGAACATTACTGACAATAACACTTGATAACTCTGCATATCTGAAGCGTTCGCATTGATTCCATATTCCAATTGTAATCTTCACGGATGCTTTTTGAAAATCCAGCAGTGTGTGCTGTGCAGCCACTGGGCAAACCATCTTGTACTACCTGAGGAAGGCAGACGCTGAAACGACAATCTGCTTGAGTCACCTCTTTTTTGGATATTTCATTTTCTTGTGACTCATTGTAACCTTTGGGATCCAGATTTTTGCCCTGGCTGGCTGTATTATATATAAGGAAAATGTCACTTACCCAGTGCACATCTGTTCGTGGCATGAGACGCTGCAGATTCACATGCTGTGCACTGTTCCTGCCATCTAGTGTTGGGTTCGGAGTGTGTTACAAGTTGTTTTTCTTCGAAGAAGTCTTTTCTAGTCACGGGACAGAGTGACTCCTCCCTTTCGGCTCCATTGTGCATGGGTGTCTACTCCATCTTAGATTGTTTTCCCCGCAAAGGGTGAGGTAGGAGTTTGTAAAGTGAGGATACTAGAAGTGCCCATGCAATGGAGTAGAAATGTATGTACATAGTGTTTAGTAAAAGAATATTTATTTACATATTTACAATTTTCATGCAACTAAAAACTGCTACAGGCTCCCGGGGAGGGTGCATGTGAATCTAAAGCGTCTCATGCCACGAACAGATGTACACTGGGTAAGTGACATTTTCCGTTCAATGGCATGTGTAGCTGCAGATACACATGCTGTGCATAGACTACAAAGCAGTAATCTCCCCAAAAGCGGTGGTCAGCCTGTAGGAGTTGAAGTTGTTTGAAATAATGTTCTTAATTAATACAGCCTGTCCTACTGTGGCTTGTTGTGTTGCTAACACATCTACACAGTAATGCTTAGTAAATGTATGAGGCGTAGACCAGGTGGCTGCCTTACAAATTTCGGTCATTGGTATATTACCAAGAAAAGCCACTGTGGCGCTCTTCTTTCTAGTGGAGTGTGCCCTTGGTGTAATGGGTAATTCTCTTTTAGCTTTAAGGTAACCGGTTTGAATGTATTTAACTATCCATCTGGCAATGCCTTGTTTGGATATAGGGTTACCTGCATGAGGTTTTTGGAAAGCTACAAACAATTGTTTTGTTTTACGAAATTGTTTTGTTCGGTCAATGTAATACATTAGTGCTCTTTTTATGTATAATGTATGCAATGCCCTTTCAGCTACGGAGTCTGGTTGTGGAAAGAAGACTGGGAGTTCCACAGTTTGGTTTAGATGGAATGGTGATATGACTTTTGGTAAGAATCTTGGATTTGTACGGAGAACCACTTTATGTTTATGTATTTGAATAAAGGGTTCTTGAATAGTAAATGCTTGTATTTCACTAACTCTTCGAAGTGATGTGATGGCTTTTAGAAAGGCTACTTTCCAAGTTAGAAATTGGATTTGACAAGAATGCATGGGTTCAAATGGTGGGACCATGAGTCGTGTTAATACAATATTAAGATTCCACGAAGGTACTGGTGGTGACCTTGGGGGTATGATTCTTTTTAGTCCTTCCATAAAGGCTTTAATAACTGGGATTCTAAAAAGCAATGTTGTATTTTTAATCTGCAGATAAGCAGATATTGCAGTGAGATGGATTTTAATGGAAGAGAAAGCTAGATTTGACTTTTGTAAGTGTAGTAAATAACTTACGATGTTTTGTGTGGAGGCATCTAGTGGCATAATTTGATTAGCCTGACAGTAGCAAACAAATCTTTTCCATTTGTTCGTGTAACTATGTCTTGTTGTGGGTTTTATTGCTTGTTTAATGACCTCCATACACTCTTTTGAGAGGTTTAAATATCCGAATTCTAAGACTTCAGGAGCCAGATTGCTAGGTTGAACGATGCTGAATGTCTGAGCTGTTTGTGTTGTGTCAACAGATCTGGTCTGTTTGGTAGTTTGATGTGGGGTACTACTGGTAAGTCCAACAGTGTTGTGTACCACGGTTGGCGAGCCCATGTTGGTGCTATAAGTATTAGTTTGAGTTTGTTTTGACTCAGTTCGTTGACCAGATAAGGAATGAGCAGGAGAGGGGGAAAGCGTAAGCAAATATCCCTGACCAGCTGATCCATAGAGCCCTTTCACTGAGGGTGTGGATATCTGGATGCAAAGTTTTGGCATTTTGCGTTTTCTTTAGTTGCAAATAGATCTATGTTTGGTGTCCCCCAGCGGTAGAAGTGATCCTGTAGGATCTAAGGATGTATTTCCCATTCGTGAGTTTGTTGTTGATGTCGAATGAGATTGTCGGCTAATTGATTTTGAATGCCTGGTATGTATAGTGCTATCAGGCGAATGTTGTTGTGAATTGCCCAAGGACAAATGGTTTGTGCTAAGGGACACAGCTGTGACGAGTGTGTCCCCCCAGTTTGTTTAGATAATACATTGTTGTCATATTGTCTGTCTTGACTAGAATGTGTTTGTGGGCTACCAGTGGTTGAAACACTTTTAATGCTAGAAATACTGCTAGCAGTTCCAAGTGATTTATGTGAAGTAGTCTTTGTTGATTGTCCCATTTACCTTGTATGCTGTGATTGTTGGTGTGCTCCCCACCCAACCATGGAAGCGTCTGTTGTGATAATGGCGTGAGGCACTTGGTCTTGCAAAGGCCGCCTTTTGTTTAAATTTATAGGGTTCCACCATTGGAGCGAAGAGTGTGTTTGAGGGGGGGGGGTCTATCAACACTAGATCTTCTAGTTGACCCTGTGCTTGCATCCATTGTTTTGCTAGGCACTGTTGTAAGGGCCGCATGTGTAGTCTTGCTTTTGGGACAATAGCTATGCATGAAGACATCATGCCTAGTAGTTTCATTACAAACCTTACCATGTAGTATTGGTTTGGTTGCATTTTTGATCTTACATTTTGGAACGATTTAACTCTTTGTGGACTTGGAGTGGCAATTGCTCTTTGTGTGTTGAGTGTTGCTCCTGAGTATTGTTGTAGTTTGGATGGTTGCAGATGTGACTTTTGGTAATTTATAGAAAACCCTAGTTTGTGTAGAGTTTCTATGACACATTGCGTGGGAAATTGACATTGTTGTTGAGTGTTGCCTTTTATTAGCCAATCGTCCAAATATGGGAATACGTGCATGTGCTGTCTCCTGATACGAGCTGCTACTACGGCTAGGCATTTTGTAAATACTCTGGGGGCTGTTATTCTGAACGGTAGCACTTTGAATTGATAATGTTTGCCTTGTATTACAAACCTTAGGTATTTCCTGTGAGATGGATGGATGGGTATGTGGAAATATGCATCCTTGAGATCCAGTGTTGTCATGTATTCCCCCTTTTTTAGTAAGGGAACTACGTCCTGAAGTGTTACCATGTGGAAATGATCTGATTTGATGAAGAGATTCAGTGTTCTGAGATCCAAGATAGGCCTTAATGTTTTGTCCTTTTTTGGAATAAGGACATACAGGGAGTACACGCCTGTTCCCTTTTGGCGATAGGGTACTAGCTCTATTGCCTGTTTTTGTAGCAGTGCCTGGACCTCTATATGTAATAGGTCTAAGTGTTGTGGAGACAGTGTGAGGTTTTGGTAGCACATCTGGAGGGAATGTTGTGAATTCTATGCAATAACCATGTTGGATAATTGATAGGACCCATGTGTCTGTGGTAATGTGTGTCCAATTGTGGTAGTATTTGGTTAGCCTCCCCCCCCACTGGTGACAAGTGTTGGGGTAGTGTGACACTGAAGTCACTGCTTGCTAGGGCTTGGTTTGGTGGGCTGGAATTTTCTTCTTCCTCTTGGGAATTGTCCTCTATAGGAACTACAAACACCCCCCTTTGGTATTGGGACTGGTAGGTGGGTTTTCTTTGGGTGGGGGATGGTTCAAATGTCTGTTGCCGAAACCCCCCTCTAAATTGTGGTTTCCTAAAAGTGCCTCTGAATTGTGGGGAGTAGAGCGCGCCCATGGCTTTGGCCGTCTGTGTCCTTTTTCATCTTCTCGATCGCAGTATCGACTTCCGGGCCAAACAACTGATGTTGGTTAAACAGCATATTTAGTACCGCTTGTTGTATTTCTGGTTTGAATCCAGAACTCCGCAGCCATGCATGTCTTCGAATAGTTACAGCCGTGTCGACAGTCCGTGGTGCTGTATCTGCAGAGTCTAATGCAGACCTTATCTGATTGTTTGATATGGCCTGTCCCTCTTCAACTACTTGCTGGGCACGTTTTTGGTGTTCCTTGGGCAACTGCTGGATGATGTCTTGCATCTCGTCCCAGTGTGCCCTATCGTAGAGTGCAAGTAGGGCTTGTGAATTTGCAATTCGCCATTGATTGGCTACTTGTGATGCCACTCTTGCCCGCTGCGTCGAACTTTCAACTCTTTGTCAGGTGGTGGGGCATCCCCTGACGATTGTGAGTTTGCCCTCTTTCTTGAAGCCCCTACAACCACTGAGTCCGGTGTGAGTTGTTGCGTTATAAACACTGGGTCTGTTGGGGGTGGTTTATATTTCTTTTCAACCCTAGGCGTTATAGCTCTTCCCTTTACAGGCTCTTGGAAGACCTGTTGTGCGTGCTTGAGCATGCCCGGTAGCATTGACAGGCTTTGATAGGATGTGTGGGTGGATGCCAGAGTGTTCAAAAGGAAGTCATCCTCCACTGGTTCAGAGTGCATTGTTACGTTGTGGAACGTAGCTGCCCTGGCTAGTACTTGCGTATATGCTGTACTGTCCTCTGGTGGTAAAGGCTTGGTTGGATAACACTCTGGGCTGTTGTCAGATATTGGTGGATCGTATAGATCCCATGCATCAGCATCATCTTTGGTCATCCCAGTATGTGTGGGTGATTGCATTATCGGTGTTACCACTAGTGACAAGTGTGGTGAGTGCAGTGGGGATGGTTGTGGCGAGACCTGTGGTGGTGGTGACTTGTCTCTAACCACTTTGACTTTTGGTTGCATCTCCGATTCTTGAAATGCTAGTTTTCTTTTAGATTTGAGTGGAGGGATAGTCTGAATCTTCCCTGTATCTTTCTGAATTTGCAATCTTTGTTGCGTTTGGTCCGGTTCTTCTATATCCAGATCTTGCTCAAATCTATGCCTTTCTTTGAGTTGCATCGAAAGCCCTTGCTCCTCCGTGTACGATGATCCTTTCGGCTCCGAGGCCGTTTTTTTTCGGTACCGAAATTCCTAATGTAATTGTATTTTTCAGTTCGGAGCTTGCTTGATTCGACAACTCCATGGCGAAATTTTTCGGTGCCGGAATCTCGACCGGAGTCAGAAGTCTTCAGCAACTCTTTGGCCTTTTTCGGTGCCGATGGTATCTGGTCATCTTCCCTTCTGTGGTTTGAGCCATGGCCTGCTGGCAGTGGCGTCCTGTGGCCTTGCGTTTTTTGGTGTGACCCTGGGTTTGGGACGGGGCAGGTTTACTCACTGTTTGTTGCACCGACAAGGGTCGTTCACGTTCGGATTCATCCGAGTCCGTTTCTTGGATGGAAATTCTTTCATCTTCTTTGACGTCGAGATCTTGTTTCGGTTTTGACGCCATTTGTAGTCTTCTTGCGTGTTGATCTCTCAAGGTTTTCTTCGATCGAAACGCTCGGCAAGCTTCACAAGTATCCTCTCTGTGTTCGGGCGACAAACACAAGTTACCGACCCGGTGCTGGTCTGTATAAGGATACTTGGCGTGACACTTAGGACAGAAACGGAAGGGGGTTCGGTCCATTAGTCTTGGATGACGGGTGTGGTCGGGCCGACCAGGCCTCGATGAAGAGTGGAAGCCCAGAAGGGCCGTCGAAGCGGTCTAGATGTCGGTGCCGATACACTAACACTAAACCGGTACCGAACGAGAATACAGACGAAATGTCGATACTTAGCTAACTTTCCCAATTCGAAATACGGAGCGAAGAGTAACACGTCCGAACCCGATGGCGGAAAGAAAACAATCTAAGATGGAGTCTATGCCCATGCGCAATGGAGCCGAAAGGGAGGAGTCACTCGGTCCCGTGACTCGAAAAGACTTCTTCGAAGAAAAACAAGGTTACTATAACTCACGCCCTTGCCTGGCACAGTTTTCTTATCAATAATGTTATTGCAAACGGTGCAGTGATATCAAAGATGCAATGCAAGATCTCATCAATGACATAATATGTGGAGAAATTTGCTGAGAATGGCGAAGGCGCGAGTTATAGTTACCTTAGGGCATGAGTTATAATTACTTCAAAGAACTCCAACTATGGCTGCTGAATTTCAATGATTTTGTACAAGTAAATTCAGAACTTAACTATAACATACCTGTAACCTTTGTTTTTTTTTCAGTGAATTTTGATGCTTTTTTTTTATGTAAGGTAATGAAAATGTCACTTACCCAGTGTACATCTGTTCGTGGCATCAGTCGCTGTAGATTCGCATGTTTTGCAATAGCTCGCCATCTGGTGTTGGGCCGGAGTGTTACAAGTTGTTTTTCTTCGAAGAAGTCTTTCGAGTCACGGGACCGAGTGACTCCTCCTTTTGTCTCCATTGCGCATGGGTGTCGACTCCATCTTCGATTGTTTTTCCCCGCAGAGGGTGAGGTAGGAGTTGAATTGTAGTAATAGTGCCCATGCAATGGAGTGACTAAGTATGTACCTATTTAAGGTTGAGATGATACATATACAAATAGTTGAAGGTAACTTCCAAACTGCTACAGGCTCCCGGGGAGGCGGGTGGGCACATGCGAATCTACAGCGACTGATGCCACGAACAGATGTACACTGGGTAAGTGACATTTTCAGTTCGATGGCATCTGTCGCTGTAGATACGCATGTTTTGCATAGACTAGTAAGCAGTTATCTCCCCAAAAGCGGTGGCTCAGCCTGTAGGAGTGGAAGTAGTTTGAAATAATGTTCTTAATACGGCTTGACCTACTGTGGCTTGTTGTGCGGATAACACATCTACACAGTAGTGCTTGGTGAATGTGTGAGGCGTAGACCATGTGGCTGCCTTACATATTTCTTGCATTGGGATGTTTCCTAGAAAGGCCATGGTAGCACCCTTCTTTCTGGTTGAGTGTGCCCTTGGTGTAATGGGCAGCTGTCGTTTAGCTTTAAGGTAGCAGATTTGGATGCATTTAACTATCCATCTGGCTATACCTTGTTTTGATATTGGGTTTCCTGCATGAGGTTTTTGAAATGCAATAAATAGTTGTTTAGTCTTTCTGATGTTCTTTGTTCTGTCAATGTAATACATTAATGCTCTTTTGACATCTAATGTATGTAGTGCCCTTTCAGCTACGGTATCTGGCTGTGGAAAGAACACTGGAAGTTCCACTGTTTGATTTAGATGGAACGGTGAAATAACCTTTGGCAAAAATTTAGGATTAGTCCTTAGGACGACCTTATTCTTGTGTAGTTGTATAAAAGGTTCTTGTATTGTAAACGCCTGAATCTCGCTTACTCTTCTTAGGGAAGTAATGGCGATGAGAAATGCAACCTTCCAGGTTAGGAACTGTATTTCGCAGGAGTGCATGGGTTCAAAAGGTGGACCCATAAGTCTAGTTAGGACAACATTTAGGTTCCATGAAGGAACAGGTGGTGTTCTTGGTGGTATAATTCTCCTAAGGCCCTCCATGAATGCCTTAATGACTGGTATCTTATATAGGGAAGTTGAATAGGTAGTCTGCAGGTATGCTGATATTGCTGCAAGGTGTATTTTAATGGAAGAGAAAGCCAGGTTAGATTTTTGTAAGTGAAGCAAGTAGCCCACTACATGTTCTGGAGTTGTGTGAAAAGGTTGTTTTTGATTAATATGGCAGTAGCAAACAAACCTCTTCCATTTACTTGCATAGCAGTGCCTGGTGGATGGCCTTCTGGCTTGCTTTATGACTTCCATACATTCTTGGGTAAGTTGTAAGTGCCCGAATTCTAGGATCTCAGGAGCCAGATTGCTAGATTCAGCGATGCTGGATCTGGGTGTCTGATCTTTTGGTTGTGTTGTGTCAACAGATCTGGCCTGTTGGGCAATTTGATGTAGGGTACTACTGATAGGTCTAGCAGCGTTGTGTACCAGGGTTGCCTTGCCCAAGTTGGTGCTATCAATATGAGTTTGAGTTTGTTTTGACTGAGTTTGTTTACCAGGTAAGGAGGGAGAGGAGGAAAAGCGTAAGCAAATATCCCTGACCAGTTCATCCATAGGGCATTGCCTAGGGACTGTTTGTGTGGGTATCTGGATGCGAAGTTTTGGCATTTTGCGTTCTCCTTCGTCGCAAACAAGTCTATTTGAGGTGTTCCCCAGAGTTTGAAATAGGTGTTCAGAATTTGGGGGTGAATTTCCCATTCGTGGACCTGTTGGTGATCTCGAGAGAGGTTGTCTGCGAGTTGATTTTGGATCCCTGGTATAAATTGTGCTATTAGGCGAATTTGGTTGTGAATTGCCCAACGCCAAATTTCTTGTGCTAGCAGGCTTAACTGCGTGGAGTGTGTCCCCCCTTGCTTGTTTAGATAATACATTGTTGTCATGTTGTCTGTCTTGACGAGAATGTATTTGTGAACTATTATTGGTTGGAAAGCTTTTAGTGCTTGAAAAACTGCTAGTAGTTCTAGGTGATTTATATGCAGTTTTGTTTGATGTACGTTTCATTGTCCTTGTATGCTGTGTTGATCGAGGTGTGCTCCCCACCCTGTCATGGAAGCATCTGTCGTTATTACGTATTGTGGCACTGGGTCTTGGAAAGGCCGCCCCTTGTTTAAATTTATGTTGTTCCACCACAGAAGCGAGTGGTAAGTTTGGCGGTCTATTAACACCAGATCTAGAAGATGACCCTGTGCTTGAGACCACTGTGATGCTAGGCACTGTTGTAAGGGCCTCATGTGCAGTCTTGCGTTTGGGACAATGGCTATGCATGAAGACATCATGCCTAGGAGTTGTAATATCATCTTTGCTTGTATCTTTTGTGTTGGATACATGCGTTGTATGATGTGTTGAAATTTTTAATTCTTTGGGGACTTGGAGTGGCTACTCCTTTTGTTGTCTCTATTATGGCTCCTAGGTATTGTTGTACCTTGCATGGCAGAATGTTGGATTTCGTGAAGTTGACGGTGAACCCTAGTTTGAAGATGGTTTGTATGATCCGATTTGTGTGATTTGAGCACTCTACTAACGAATGGGCCTTGATTAGCCAGTCGTCTAGATATGGGAACACATGTATTTGCTGCCTTCTGATGTGTGCAGCGACTACCGCTAGACATTTGGTAAAGACTCTTGGTGCGGTTGTTAATCCGAAAGGCAGTACCTTGAATTGGTAATGTATTCCTTTGAATACAAACCTTAGGTATTTCCTGTGCGATGGGTGTATTGGTATATGGAAATACGCGTCCTTGAGGTCTAAAGTTGACATGTAGTCGTGTAGTTTTAGCAATGGTAATACTTCTTGTAGTGTGACCATGTGAAAGTGGTCTGATTTGATGAATGTGTTCACTATTCTGAGGTCTAGGATTGGTCTCAGCGTTTTGTCCTTCTTTGGTATCAGAAAGTACAGTGAGTAAACTCCTGTGTTTATTTGTGTGTTTGGCACTAATTCGATTGCATTCTTTTGCAATAGTGCCTGCACTTCTATCTCCAGGAGATTGGAATGATGTTTTGTCAAATTTTGTGCTTTTGGTGGTATGTTTGGAGGGAATTGTAGAAATTCTATGCAATAACCATGTTGGATAATTGCTAGAAACCAAGTGTCTGTAGTGATTTCCTCCCATGCTTTGTAATAATGACTTATTCTTCCCCCCACTGGTGTTGTGTGGAGGGGGTGAGTGACATGTGAGTCACTGCTTAGTAGTAGGGGTTTTGGGGCTTTGAAATTTTCCTCTATTCCTAGGGAATTGCCCTCCTCTATATTGTCCCCGAAAACCTCCTCTGTACTGTCCCTGGTAACTGGACGGTGTTGCCTGTGAGGTGCTGGCTTGTGTGCTTTGACCCCGAAACCCCCCTCTAAAGGGTGTTTTACGGAATGTGCTATAATTCCCTCTGCTCTGCGGGGAGTAGAGTGCGCCCATGGCTTTAGCAGTGTCCGTGTCTTTTTTGAGTTTCTCAATTGCTGTGTCCACTTCTGGACCGAACAGTTCTTTTTCGTTAAAAGGCATATTGAGAACTGCTTGCTGAATCTCTGGTTTAAATCCAGACGTTCGGAGCCATGCATGCCTTCTGATAGTTACAGGTGTATTAATTGTCCGTGCAGCTGTATCTGCAGCGTCCATGGAGGAGCGGATTTGGTTGTTGGAAATGGTCTGTCCCTCCTCAACCACTTGTTTTGCCCTATTTTGTAGGTCCTTGGGCAGATGGTCAATGAGATGTTGCATCTCATCCCAATGGGCTCTGTCATAGCGCGCAAGTAGTGCCTGGGAGTTAGCGATGCGCCACTGGTTTGCAGCTTGTGCTGCGACTTTTACCAGCTGCATCGAACTTGCGGCTTTCTTTATCTGGGGGTGGTGCATCTCCAGATGTGTGGGAGTTGGCCCTTTTCCTAGCTGCTCCTACGACGACAGAGTCTGGTGGCAGCTGTGTAGTGATGAAAGCCGGGTCTGTAGGAGGCGCCTTATACTTTTTTTCCACTCTTGGTGTGATTGCCCTACTTTTGACCGGCTCCTTAAAGATTTCTTTTGCGTGCCGGAGCATACCAGGGAGCATAGGCAGGCTTTGGTAGGAGCTGTGGGTGGAGGAGAGTGTGTTGAATAAAAAGTCATCCTCGACCTGTTCTGAGTGGAGGCTCGCATTGTGAAATTGTGCTGCTCTAGCCACCACTTGAGAATACGCAGTGCTGTCCTCTGGTGGAGATGGCTTCGTAGGGTATGCCACCGGACTGTTATCTGACACTGGGGCGTCGTATAAGTCCCATGCGTCTTGATCTTGGTCACCCTGGCTCATGGTGGTGTGAGCTGGGGAATGTGATGGAGTTTGTGCTGGTGAGACGTTAATCACAGGTGGAGGAGAGGGTGGTGGGGTAACTTTTTTCACCACTTTTGTTTGTGGTGTTTGTTCAGTTTGGAACTCCAATCTTCTCTTCCTTCTAATAGGGGGAAGGGTGCTTATTTTTCCTGTCCCCTGCTGTATGAAAATACGCTTTTGCATATGGTCTACATCCGTTGAGTGTAGTTCTTCCTCAAACCTATGCTTTTGCATTTGGGAGGTTAGCGAGTGCTCTTCTGTATAAGAGCCTGAAACTGGGTCGGTTGCAGTTTGTTTCGGCACTGAAACCCTGTCTGCATCTTTTGTCGGCTCCGAGGTGACTTTTTTCTTTTTCGGGGCCGAAACCTCTCGGTGTCGATCTTCTTCGGTGCCGCTGTCTCGGCGTCGAGCCGTGTCTACACCGGTATCTCGGTGTCGATGCTTGTCTCCAGCACTTTCTCGGTCCCGAGAAGGCTGCGTGCCGGTGTCTCGACCGGAGTCGGACGATCTCGGCACTGTTTGGGCCTTTTTCGGTGCCGGCGGTCGGTCACCGAATTTATGGGTCGAGCCATGGCCTGATGGCAGTGGCGTCCCCTGGGCCTTGTACATCTTCTTTTGAGTGGTTTTCGACGTCCTACTCACGGTTTGTGTATCGTCGAATCCTTCGGAGTCCGATTCTTGGATCGAAAAGGATCCCTCCTCTTCTTGTTCCTCGAACTCCCGGTGGGCTGTCGGCGCGGACGCCATCTGAAGTCTTCTGGCTCGACGGTCTCGGAGAGTTTTTCGGGACCGGAACGCACGACAGGCCTCGCAGGCGTCTTCGCTGTGCTCAGGTGACAGGCACAGGTTGCAGACCAAGTGTTGGTCTGTATAGGGGTATTTATTGTGGCATTTGGGACAGAAACGGAACGGGGTCCGTTCCATCGGCGTTCTTCTGCACGCGGTCGGGCCGACCAGGCCCCGACGGGGGATCGAAAAACTACCCCGAAGGGCACCGGAGCTCCTCGATCTTCGATGCGGTGTTGAATCTAACTACGCCGAACGCAACAATACCGACGAAAATCTTCTGAAATTAGCTATTTTTCCGTTCCGAAACTCGGAGCGACAGGAACACGTCCGAACCCGATGGCGGAAAAAAAACAATCGAAGATGGAGTCGACGCCCATGCGCAATGGAGACAAAAGGAGGAGTCACTCGGTCCCGTGACTCGAAAGACTTCTTCGAAGAAAAACAACTTGTAACACTCCGGCCCAACACCAGATGGCGAGCTATTGCAAAACATGCGTATCTACAGCGACAGATGCCATCGAACATGTAATTACCATACGTTATACTAACCATTGCCATGCATGGCCAATGGGAGCTGGTCGCAAGATCTTGCCATGCAACCAGGCCTCCCAGCAAGCCCTTATAACTACCCAACCACACGCCATGCTGACCTTTGGCCACAGGGCCAGTCTGTCAATGGAAGTGTGAGTGGAGTGGGTGCATGAGTGGGCACCTGAGCCTCTGAGTGCATATATGAGTGAATGAATTAGTGTATGAATGATTCTGTGGTTTTTCTTTCGAATTTCTCCATATTCAACGCTGTGACACAAGATTATATTAAATCTATAATTTACCCCCAAAACACACATCTTCACCATGACCCCTTATGCCACTTTCAGTTTGAGTTTTCACCCTCGTGGACTGTATCCCGTGAAATAAAATGGAGGCTGCAACTTTCTAACCAGGTTGCGGTCAGCCAATAGCAACGATTCTTTGCGAATTCGTGAAAATTCACGATTTATTCGCGGCCAGAGATATAAAAATGTATTTCCACTCAAATATGTCCTAAACTACTGAATGGATATACACCAAATAACAAAAAGTATATTCTGTGTACCAGCAGCTACCTTTCTGTCAAATCTGGTGTAATTAAGTCCAGTGGTTCGGGCTGTAGACGTGTTGACAGGTCCGATAGGAATTAACATGGGAAACGCACAGGTTTTTTTTAGCCCTCTTTTTCCTCTGCCCCCACTTGACGGAACACCTCAAAACTTCCAGTGCACAACAAAAACCACTGGGCCACTTTTTAAAAAACAAATTGTGAAGATCCGTCAAACGGTGCCAAAGATATAGGCAAGTCCAAAAACACTTTTGCTATGGAAACATGGTCATAACTAGAACTACCCATTGGCGAACGCAGGAGGATGGAGATAGATAGATAGATATATATATATATATATATACACACACACACACACATTCATATACACACACACACACACGGAAAACGTCACTTACCCGGTGTACATCTGTTCGTGGCATGAGACGCTGCAGATTCACATGCTTTGCACATCCCGCCATCTAGTGTTGGGCTCGGAGTGTTACAAGTTGTTTTTCTTCGAAGAAGTCTTTTCGAGTCACGAGATCGAGGACTCCTCCCCTTTCAGCTCCATTGCGCATGGGGGTCGACTCCATCTTAGATTGTTTTCCCCGCAGAGGGTGAGGTAGGAGTTGTGTATTATAGTAATAGTGCCCATGCAATGGAGTAAATATGTATGTACATAATGTGGTTTAAAGCGATTACAATTTCTAAATGTTCAAGATCAACTTCAAACGGCTACAGGCTCCCGGGGAGGCGGGTGGGCGCATGTGAATCTGCAGGGTCTCATGCCACGAACAGTTGTACACTGGGTAAGTGACATTTTCCATTCAATGGCATGTGTAGCTGCAGATACACATGCTTTGCATAGACTAGTAAGCAGTTATTTCCCCAAAAGCAGTGGTTCAGCCTGTAGGAGTTGAAGTTGTTTGAAACAAAGTTCTTAGTACTGCTTGTCCTACTGTGGCTTGTTGTGCTGTTAACACATCCACGCAGTAGTGCTTGGTAAACGTATGAGGCGTAGACCATGTGGCTGCCTTACATATTTCAGTCATTGGAATGTTTCCTAGAAAGGCCATGGTAGCACCTTTCTTTCTAGTTGAGTGTGCCTTTGGTTTTATAGGCAGTTCTCTTTTTGCTTTGAGATAACAGGTTTGAATGCATTTAACTATCCATCTGGCAATGCCTTGTTTGGATATTGGATTCCCTGTATGAGGTTTTTGGAAAGCAACAAACAATTGTTTTGTTTTCTGAATTTGTTTAGTCCTGTCAATGTAGTACATTAACACTCTTTTGATGTCTAATGTATGTAGTGCTATTTCAGCTACAGAATCTGGTTCTGGAAAGAACACTGGTAGTTCTACTGTTTGATTCAAGTGGAACGGTGATATGACTTTTGGTAAGAACTTAGGGTTTGTTCGTAAAACTACTTTATGCTTGTGTATCTGAATAAGGGGTCCTTGTTTGGTAAATGCTTGTATCTCACTCTTATTAGAGATGTGATGGCAATTAGAAATGCTACTTTCCATGTTAAGTATTGTATCTCACATGAGTGCATGGGTTCAAACGGTGGACCCATAAGCCGTCTTAAGACAATGTTAAGGTTCCACAAAGGAACTGGTGGCGTCCTTGGTGGGATAAATCTTTTTAGACCCTCCATAAAAGCCTTTATGACTGGGATCCTAAAAAGTGATGTTGAGTGCGTAATTTGCAGATAAGCTGAAATTGCGGTAAGGTGTATTTTAATGGATGAAAAAGCTAGCTTTGACTTTTAGAAGTGCAGTAAGTAGCTTACGATGTCTTTAGCAGATGCGTGTAAGGGTTGAATTTGATTAGTATGGCAGTAATAAACAAATCGTTTCCATTTATTTGCATAGCAATGTCTTGTTGTAGGTTTTCTAGCTTGTTTTATGACCTCCATACATTCATGTGTAAGGTCTAGATGTCCGAATTCTAAGACTTCAGGAGCCAGATTGCTAGATTCAGCGATGCTGGATTTGGGTGTCTGATTTGTTGTTTGTGTTGAGTTAACAGATCTGGCCTGTTTGGTAGTTTGACATGAGGTACTACTGACAGGTCTAATAGTGTTGTGTACCAAGGTTGCCTTGCCCAAGTTGGTGCTATTAGTAGGAGTTTGAGTTTGTTTTGACTCAATTTGTTTACCAGATATGGAAGGAGTGGGAGAGGGGGAGGGGGAAAAGCGTATGCAAATATCCCCGACCAGCTCATCCATAACGCATTGCTTGAGACTGATCCTGTGGGTATCTGGATGCGAAGTTTTGGCATTCTGCGTTTTCTTTTGTTGCAAATAGGTCTATTTGTGGTGTTCCCCATCTTTGGAAGTAAGTGTTCAGTATTTGGGGGTGAATCTCCCATTCGTGGATCTGTTGGTGATCCAGAGAGAGATTCTCCGCTAACTGATTCTGAATACCTGGAATAAACTGCCCTATTAAGCGAATGTGGTTGTGAATCGCCCAATGCCATATTTTCTGTGCCAGGAGACACAACTGTGTTCCTCCTTGTTTGTTTAGATAATACATTGTTGTCATGTTGTCTGTTTTGACAAGAATGTGTTTGTGGCTTATTATAGGTTGAAATGCTTTCAACGCTAGAAATACTGCCAGTAGTTCCAAGTGATTTATGTGAAACTGTGTCTCTGCTGAGTGTCCATTGTCCTTGGATGCTGTGTTGGTTGAGGTGTGCTCCCCACCCTATCATGGAGGCATCTGTTGTTATTACATATTGAGGCACTGGGTCTTGGAAAGGAGGCCCTTGGTTTAAATTTATATTGTTCCACCATTGAAGCGAGGTGTATGTTTGGTGGTCTATCAACACAAGATCTTGAGGTTGACCCTGTGACCATTGTGATGCTAGGCACTGTTGTAAGGGCCGCATGTGCAATCTAGCGTTTGGGACAATGCTTATGCATGAGGACATCATGCCTAGTAGTTTCATCACCATCTTCACTTGTATCTTTTGTTTTGGGTACATGGCCTGTATTACATTGTGAAATGCTTGTACCCTTTGTGGACTTTAGTGGCAATCCCTTTTGTTGTGTTGATTGTCGCCCCTAAATATTGCTGTGTTTGACACGGCTGAAGGTGTGACTTGTTGTAGTTGAGTGAGAAACCTAGTTTGTGGAGGGTTTCTATGAAATACTTTGTGTGTTGTGAACACCGTTCTCGCGTGTTGGTTTTGATTAACCAATCGTCTAGGTACGGGAACACATGTATTTGCTGCCTTCTGATATGAGCAGCCACTACTGCCAGGCATTTTGTAAAAACTCTTGGTGCAGTTGTTATCCCGAATGGCAACACCTTGAATTGGTAATGTACCCCTTGGAATACAAACCTTAAGTGCTTTCTGTGTGAAGGATGTATCGGTATATGGAAGTATGCCTCCTTTAGGTCTAGTGTTGTCATGTAGTCTTCTTGTTTGAGCAATGGGATTACGTCCTGCAGTGTCACCATGTGAAAGTGATCTGATTTAATGTAGATATTTAATGTTCTGAGATCTAATATAGGTCTTAGAGTTTTGTCTTTTTTGGGTATGAGAAAGTACAGCGAGTAAACTCCTGTTCCTTTCTGATGAATTGGTACTAGTTCTATTGCATGTTTTTGTAACAACGCTTGGACCTCCAGTTGTAGAAGATCCATGTGCTGTTTTGACATAGTGTGTTTTCGGTGGGACATTTGGAGGGAACTTTATAAATTCTATGCAATAACCATGCTGGATAATTGCTAGGACCCAAGTGTCTGTTGTTATTTCCTCCCATTGTTTGTAGAACTTGGTTAGTCTCACCCCCCCCCCCCCCCCACTGGTGTTATGCGTTGGGGATTTGTGATGTCTAAGTCACTGTTTGTTTTGTGGAGTTTTGGGACTTTGGAACTTCCGTCTACTTTTTGGGAATTGTCCCCCTCTGTATTGTCCCCGAAAACTTCCCCGCAGATATTGACTCTGATAAGTGGGCCTTGTTTGTGAGGTTTTTGGGTTCCGTGCTTTGTCCTTGAAACTGTGATTTACGAAATGTGTCTCTGCTCTGTGGGAGTAGAGTGCGCCCATGGCTTTGGCCGTATCAGTGTCCTTTTTAAGTTTTTCGATAGCAGTGTCCACCTCCGGCCCAAACAACTGCTGTCCGTTAAATGGCATATTCAGCACGGCTTGAATCCTGATGTACGCAGCCATGCATGTCTCCGTATGGTCACTGCTGTGTTTACAGTCCTAGCAGCTGTATCTGCTGCATCCATTGCTGAGCGTATCGGATTGTTCGAGATACTCTGTCCTCCTTCCACCACTTGCTGTGCTCTCTTTTGGAACTCCTTGGGCAAATGTTCTATAATGTGTTGCATTTTGTCCCAATGAGCCCTATCGTATCTGGCCAACAAAGCCTGTGAGTTGGCAATATGCCACTGGTTTGCTGCCTGTGCCGCCACTCTTTTCCCTGCCGCGTCGAACTTACAACTCTCTTTGTCTGGAAGTGGTGCATCTCCTGAAGTGTGTGAGTTCGCTCTCTTGCGAGCTGCACCTACTACCACTGAGTCCGGTGTTAACTGTTGTGTGATGTACACGGGATCTGTTGGTGGCGGTTTATATTTTTTCTCCACCCTTGGAGTAATGGCCCTTCCTTTCACAGGCTCCTCAAATACTCGTTTGGAGTGTTTTAGCATTCCAGGTAGCATGGGGAGGCTCTGGTACTGGCTGTGTGTTGACGACAGTGTATTAAATAGAAAGTCGTCTTCAATTGGCTCAGCATGCATGCTGACATTATGAAACGCCGCTGCCCTCGACACCACCTGTGCGTAGGCTGTACTATCCTCTGGTGGGGACGGTCTAGCTGGATAACAGTCGGGACTGTTATCGGACACTGGCGCATCAAAGATCCCACGCGTCAGGATCATCCTGACTCATCCCTGTATGAGTTGGGGATTGCATCATTGGTGGAGTGGCTACCGGTGGTGGTTGTGGAGAGCGTTGTGGAGATGGTGGCGGGGTTACTTGTTTAGCCACCTTCGCCTGTGGCTGCTTGTCTTTTTCTTGGAAGGCAAGTTTTCATTTCATTCAAATCGGAGGGAGAGTACTGATCTTCCCTGTTTCTTTTTGGATGTGGAGCCTTTGGGTGTAGTCTGGCTCCATTGTCTCCAGTTCCTGTCAAAATCTATGTGTTTGCATTTGTGTGGACAGGCCTTGTTCCTCTGTGTAGGAACTTTATTTCGGTTCCGAGGCCGGGTGTTTCGGTATCGAAACCTTTTCGGCTGCCTTTTTCGGTTCCGACGACACTTTTTTGCACTTCGGCGTAGTGATTTCTCGGTGCTGACTTGGTTCGGTGCAGCTCTCTCGCTGCCGAGATTGCTCTGACCCGGTGTCGCCGGGTCGAGTCTGCTCTGTGCCGGTATCTCGACCGGAGTTGGATGACTTCGACACATGCATGCCCATTTTCGGTGCCGATGCCCAGTCACCTATTTTTCGGGTTAAGCCATGGCCTGTTGGCGGTGGCGTCCCCTGGGCTTTACTGGTCTTTACGTGAGTCTTGTGTATCGATGTCTCACTCACCGTTTTCGGCGTCTGTTCAGGATCGACCTCTTCAGAGTCCGAATCCTCGATGGAGAAGGCTTCCTCTTCTTCCTCCATGTGTTTTTGTCCTGTCGGCACCGACGCCATCTGTAGTCTTCTTGCTCTTCGGTCCCTTAAGGTCTTTCTGGACCGAAATGCTCGAGAGGCCTCACAGGTATCCTCTTTGTGCTCTGGCGACAAACACAAATTACAGACCAGATGCAGATCTGTATAAGGATACTTGTTGGGACATTCGGGGCAGAAGTGGAACGGGGTCCGTTTCATTAGCCTTGAAGACGCACGCGGTCGGGCCGACCAGGCCCTGCCGGGGAATCGAAAACCCCGAAGGGCCACCGGAGCTCTTCCAAATTCAGTGTCAATCTGTTGTAACTAACCCGATACCGAACGCAAACAATACCGTCGAATTTTCCGGGTTTTCCACTAACTTTCCGAATCGAAGCGCAGAGCGAGAAAGGAACACGTCCGAACCTGATGGCGGAAAGAAAACAATCTAAGATGGAGTCGACGCCCATGCGCAATGGAGCCGAAAGGGGAGGAGTCCCTCGATCTCGTGACTCGAAAAGACTCCTTCGAAGAAAAACAACTTGTAACACTCCGAGCCCAACACTAGATGGCGGGATATGCACAGCATGTGTATCTGCAGCAACACATGCCATCGAACACATATATACATATATACATACACACATATATATACATATACATACACACACACACACACATATACATACACACATACATATATACATACATACACATATATACATACATATACATACACATACACACACATACATATATACATATACATATATACATATATATATATGGAAAATGTCACTTACCCAGTGTAATCTGTTCGTGGCATGAGACGCTGCAGATTCACATGCTGTGCATTATCCTGCCATCTAGTGTTGGGCTCGGAGTGTTACAAGTTGTTTTTCTTCGAATAAGTCTTCGAGTCACGAGACTGAGGGATTCCTCTCTTTCGGCTCCATTGCGCATGGGCGTCGACTCCATCTTAGATTGTTTTCCCCGCAGAGGGTGAGGTAGGAGTTGTGTATATAGTAAAAGTGCCCATGCAATGGAGTGAGTATGTATGTACATAATGTGTATAAAAAATATTATATATTTACAAATTTATAAATGTACAGGTTTCATCAACTTATAACGGCTACAGGCTCCCGGGGAGGCGGGCGGGCACATGTGAATCTGCAGCGTCTCATGCCACGAACAGATGTACACTGGGTAAGTGACATTGTCCGTTCGATGGCATGTGTAGCTGCAGATACACATGCTGTGCATAGACTAGTAAACAGTTTTATCCCCAAAAGCGGTGGCTTAGCCTGTAGGAGTTGAAGTTGTTTGAAATAATGTTCGTAATACAGCCTGGCCCACTGTGGCTTGTTGTGTTGTTAACACATCTACACAGTAATGTTTTGTGAATGTATGACCATGTGGCTGCCTTACAGATTTCCGTCATAGGTATATTTCCTAGAAAGGCCATTGTGGTGCCTTTCTTCCTAGTGGAGTGCATCTTTGGCGTAATAGGCAGATCTCTTTTTGCTTTAATATAGCAGGTCTGAATACATTTCACTATCCATCTGGCAATGCCTTGTTTGGATACTGGATTTCCTGCATGAGGTTTTTGAAAGGCTACAAACAATTATTTTGTCTTGCGAAATTGTTTTGTTCTATAAATGTAATACATTAATGCTCTTTTGATGTCTAACGTATGTAAGGCTGTTTCGGCTACTGAGTCTGGTTGTGGAAAAAAGACTGGGAGTTCCACTATTTGGTTTAGGTGGAATGGTGATATAACTTTTGGTAAGAACTTTGGATTTGTACGGAGAACCACTTTATGTTTATGTATTTGTATAAAGGGTTCTTGTATAGTGAATGCTTGAATTTCACTTACTCTTCTAAGAGATGTGATAGCTATTAGGAAGGCTACTTTCCAGGTTAAGTATTGCATCTCAAGAGTGCATGAGTTCAAATGGTGGACCCATGAGTCGTGTTAATACAATATTGAGGTTCCACGAGGGAACTGGTGGTGTTCTTGGTGGTATGATTCTCTTTAGACCATCCATAAATGCTTTGATGACTGGGATTCTAAAGAGTGATGTTGAATGTGTAATTTGCAGATAGGCAGATTTTGCTGTGAGATTTATTTTGATAGAAGAAAAGGCTTGGTTTGATTTTTGTAAGTGTAATAAATAGCTTACGATGTTTTTTGCAGAAGCGTGTAGTGGTTGAATTTGATTATGATGGCAATAATAAACAAATCTTTTCCATTTATTTGCGTAGCAATGTCTTGTAGTAGGTTTTCTAGCCTGTTTGATGACCTCCATACATTCTTGTGTAAGGTCTAGATGTCCGAATTCTAAGACTTCAGGAGCCAGATTGCCAGATTGAGCGATGCTGGATTCGGGTGTCTGATCTGTTGCTTGTGTTGAGTTAACAGATCTGGTCTGTTTGGTAGTTTGATAGGAGGTACTACTGACAGGTCTAGTAGTGTTGTGTACCATGGTTGGCGAGCCCAGGTTGGTGCTATTAGTATTATTTTGAGTCTGTTTTTACTCAATTTGTTTACCAGATAAGGAAGGAGTGGGAGAGGGGGAAAAGCGTAGGCAAATATCCCTGACTAACTCATCCATAACGCATTGCCCTTGGACTGAGGGTGTGGATACCTGGACGCGAAGTTTTGGCATTTTGCATTTTCTTTTTTTGCAAATAGGTCTATTTCTGGTATTCCCCAGCATAGAAAGTAAGTTTGTAGTATCTGGGGATGAATTTCCCATTCATGTGTTTGTTGGTGAGCTCAACTGAGATTGTCGGCCAACTGGTTTTGAATCCCTGGGATGTGTTGTGCTATTAAGCGAATGTGAATCGCCCAATGCCAAATCTTTTGTGCTAAGAGACACAGTTGTGATGAGTGTGTCCCTCCTTGTTTGTTTAAATAATACATTGTTGTCATGTTGTCTGTTTTGAAAAGAATGTGTTTGTGGACTATTAGAGGTTGAAATGCTTTCAATGCTAGAAACCCTGCTAACAGCTCTAACTGGTTTAGATGCAGTTGCCTCTGTTGAACGTCCCAGTATACTGTGCTGATTGAGGTGTGCTCCCCACCCTATCATGGAAGCATCTGTTGTGATCACGTACTGAGGCACTGGGTCTTGGAATGGTCGCCCTTGGTTTAAATTTATAGGGTTCCACCATTGAAGCGAGAAGTGTGTTTGGCAGTCTATCAACACTAGATCTTGAAGTTGACCCTGTGCTTGTGTCCATTGTGTTGCTAGGCACTGTTGTAAGGGTCGCATATGTAGTCTTGCATTTGGGACAATGGCTGTGCATGAAGTCATCATGCCTAGGAGTTTCATTACAAACCTCACTTGATAGTGTTGGTTTGGGTACATGTTTAGTATTACATTTTGGAAGGCTTTTACCCTTTGTGGACTTGGAGTGGCAATCCCCTTTTGTGTGTTGATTGTTGCTCCTAAGTATTGTTGTATTTGACACGTTTGTAGATGTGATTTTTGGTAGTTTATAGAGGACCCTAGTTTGTGAAGGGTTTCTATGACATATTTTGTGTGTAGAAGACACTGTTGCTGAGTGCTGGTTTTTATTAACCAATCGTCTAAGTAAGGGAATACGTATATGTGCTGTCTCCTGACATGAGCGGCTACTACTGCAAGGCATTTTGTGAATACCCTTGGGGCTGCGGTTATGCCGAATGGTAACACTTTGAATTGGTAATGCACGCCTTGGATTACAAACCTCAAGTACTTCCTGTGGGAAGGGTGTATGGGTATGTGAAAATAAGCATCCTTGAGATCTAATGTTGCCATGTAGTCTTGGTGTTTCAGGAAGGGAATCACGTCTTGAAGTGTCACCAAGTGAAAGTGATCTGATTTGATGTAAAGATTCAGTGTTCTGAGGTCTAATATGGGTCTCAGTGTTTTGTCCTTTTTTGGAATTAGGAAATACAGGGAGTAAACCCCTGTTCCTTTTTGATGGCAAGGTACTAGTTCTATTGCTTCTTTTTGTAACAGTCTAAGTGTTGTATGGACATATTGTGTGCTCTTGGAGGCACATCTGGTGACAAATGTAGGAATTCTATGTCAGGACCGGAGGCTTCGGATTATGCTTCTCTTCACTTTACTGACAAACACAGCAGCCAATGAAAGTGTAACCATTCAAAAAACTACAAATCCCATGAACCCCAGTCCACCAATCATGGGTCTATACTGTCCATAAATAGCCTGAACGCTATAGTCCTTCCTCTTTCTTTGCTGATCCAGCAGCCAGATAAGTGCAGCGAACTATTTGTGCTTGTGTTTGTGGATTTATTGATTGTTTTAACTGCACGCTTTCTTGTTTTTACATATTAGTATTACCTCAACAGCTTACGAATTCGTTTTTCCTCGTTTTTTGTTGCAGGCGTGGAGTGGGGGCAGGCCATTTTTGGCGAGCTTAGGCTCACCTAGTAGAGGACGCTGTCCTCTTTCTGCTCCCACGCTCGCGCATGCGCGTTGAGTGGAATCGGAGGTTTCTTTCCTTCAGACTGGCTTCTCAACGCGCGTGCGCCTCGAGGGTGTCAGACCCAGAAAATATTATCTATACGGCCAACAATCGCCCTTAAGGGGCTGCAATAATACTTTGAGAGCTTTGCTCAGGGGGCATTAGGAGTTCTTTCCTGGTTAGCTTCTACTAATATACTGCAAGCTAAACTCCTCTAGCAGGTGGCTCTCTCCAAAACAGATTTGCCGGCTGTACAGCTACTAACTGTACCTTATAATGGTCATTCACCTGCTCAGGGTTTTTTGCCCCCCCCCTGCTAACTCCTCCCTTAACAATAATTTTAACATGGCGTACTACGCCAATGAGGATGAGCAGTATGGCGAACTGCAAGAGATGCCAGCTGAGCACCAAATGGAGGAAAGACTTGTGGAGGCACTTGGCCATCATGTGCAGGACTCCGTGAATAGGGCCCTAATCCAAGCCCTGAAACCCTTTACACAACCCCTGTCTAACTTTGCTAAAAGGGAATTTTTGGGCGAGAATAGCAGCAACCTCGCCTCCAATCCGGAGATCCCGGTGAAACGATGGGTTTGCACCTGCAACGTTCAAGTGGCAGTTCCTCTGCAGAAATCCTGTCGCAGATGGCAACCTCTGTGTTGTGCTACCATACCTATGGAGGTTTTCCCGCTCCTCAAGAGACATCATCTAACTTCCTGCAATCCTAACATTCTTATTATTATTAATTAATCTTTATTTCGGCCATTTTGGCCATAAAAGATGTACACAAAAAACACACATGTGAACATGTCGAACCATCAAGGAAAAGTAAACAGGAAACACATCAGATAAAAGACCATACAATTAAAAATAAAAACTTAAAATTAGATAGGAGCCTGCAACTTTAAAATACGGGTACGAATATGCCAGACATTGGTAAGGAATTTGGCTAGTGCAAACACAATTGGACCTGAAACATCAGTTTTTGAAATTCTGTACACCGGGAGGAACTCCCTAAAACCAAGGTTTCTAATAAGTGGTAAGAGCCAATATTTCCTGGCGGCCTTGTAAGTTGGACAAAACAAGACCACATGCAGATCGCTTTCCTCTGCTCCCACACAAGTCGGACATAGCTTGGTAGATGGCAGTGTTGACCAGGAGCAGGTGTAAGATCGCAGAGGCAATGTGCCATATCTCCATTGGAGAAATAGCTTCCTGGCCAGCACAGGAGACATAGCATCCAGAACCCTCTCCAGGCGGTATGAGTCCTTGCTTTGCGCGAATGCAGATGTTAGTGACCCCTCGTTCTTGCAGTCTAGGGCCATAACTAATTTCCGCTCGTGGTAAGCACTGACCAAAGCTCTTCGTGGGATCCTTAATGAGGCGTTAGCTGGATCCGACCACAGGTCAGGGAGGCCCAATCCCATACAGGACTTTTTTATATATTTTATCCACGGGATCTGTAGAGCTTTAGGGTGGGTTAAAAACTCCCTCAGTTCCGCCCTATAAGAAGAGAGTTCTTCGGTGCTCCATAGCCTTCGCCAGAAGACTATGGGTCTGAGACCTAATTCATCTGCTATTGGTCTCAGACCCAGATCCATCCTCAGGGGGAGGAGCGGAGTACTGGACGGGAGTGCTACTATCTGTCTAATGAAGTTGTTCTCAGTTATAGACAAACTGCAGGAAGCTGTGTGACCCCACAGTTCCGCCCCGTACATCAGAGCTCCTCTTGCCTGTGCCTTGTATATCTGGATAAGCGGCCCCAGCGGTCGATATGTGGAGCTTCTCATCAACCGAGCAATGCCGCCAGTGGTCTGCACTAATTTAAGATTAACCCTAGTCTGGTGAGTTCCCCAGGACATGGTTTCATTCAACGTTACACCTAGATATTCAAGGGTGGAGACTCTCTCTAAACGTGAAGCTCCCAGTAAGGGGTTCGGGCGTGATCTTGGGGTTGGGTTCATAACCATAAACTTGGTTTTGTTAGCATTAATTTCTAACCCCCTATCTGTGCAAAAAGCCACAAAAGAATCAAGGATCCTCTGTATCCCCATAGGGGTTTTGGACAGCAGCAGGGTGTTATCTGCAAACATGATTGCAGGCACCCTGCTGCCATTCAATTTTGGGGCATCAGTGTATTCAGTTCCATTGAGATGGGCGATTACCCCGTTGACGAAGAGGCAGAACAGGGTAGGTGCCAATACACAGCCCTGTCTAACCCCCCTGTCAACGGGGAATCTGTCCGTTAATTCCCCGTGTTTCCCGCACCTGACCCGGGCATAGTTATTATGGTGCAATCTCTTTAAAATTATCAGGATGTCTGGGGGGACCCCCATCTCAGCCAGAACACTCCAGAGTTTCCCTCTGGGCACAAGGTCAAACGCAGCCCTCAGGTCCACAAATATAGTGTATAAACTACCCCCTTCCAATATTGCTGCCCTCCAATAGATAACGTTCAGACGAAAAACCTGGTCCACTGTGGAAACTCCCTTTCTAAATCCCGCCTGATACGGACTGAGGGCACCCGTTTCTTCCACCCAGTCCTGAAGCCGATTCAGCAGTATCCTGCCAAACAGCTTCTGTGACACGTCAATTAGACTGATTGGTCTGTAGTTGGCTGGGAGCAGGGGCGAGCCCTTTTTAAATATAGGGACCACCTCTGCCCCCAGCCAAGTACTCGGAATTTCCATGCCACACAAAACTCCATTAAACACTGCAGCCAGATAGGGGGCCCAAACACCGGGCTCCTGCTTGAACAGGTCCCCGGGCAGGCCGTCCAATCCTGGCGCCTTTCCTGCTTTAAGTCCCATTAGTGCTACCTTCACCTCCCCCACTGTTATCAAATCCCCGCCATACTCTACCAGTCCAGTACCGAAATCAATCTTGGTTTCTCCCTGCTCGGAACAGTAGAGAGACTGGAAGTGTGCCTGCCACACCCCTGCTGCAATATTTGGTTCTATTGCCGAATGGAGGTTCCCCGACCCCCCGTTTACTACTCTCCAAAACATTCGGTGGTCTCTTGTTGCAAGGGAAGTGGTAAGCTCCTCCCACTGGTTCTCCTCCCATTCGGTTTTAGCATGGATGACCAGTTTTTTATAAGCCCGTCTACTTTCTCGCAGCTTCTCTCTATCTGTTCCCTCCTTGATGCATCTGAGGAGTTCTCCCTTTGCCCTCCTACAGACTGCATTGTACCATAAGGAGTTATGTTGTTGGATCCTCTTCTGATTCTGGACCCTGGTAAAAAGCTCAGAGGCCGCTCCCTTTATAAGGTCCTCATGAGCCTGATATAATTTCTCATGGTGGACTATATTGCCCACATCGTTGGCTAGCTCTCCCACTTTTTCCAAAATGGGGATTAAACCTGCGTAGAGCTTCGAAAGTTTCACTTGGCTCGTAGCTAGTTTATCCCACCTGATTCTTCTCCTATTATTGTCTAATAATAGTTCAGGTTTGGACTCCCCCATGGTTGTTATGGAGGCCTTTGGCCCAGGATGGCTAAGATCGAGTTCAAGGGCGTTATGGTCACTATCCAGTCTCTCCACCACCCTAAAGTTCAGGATAGAAGACCAGTTCACTATCTGTACAAGAGCATAGTCCAAGCGGGACTCTCTTCCCACTCTGTTGTACGTGGTTTTGCTTGGTACATCAGACTTAATACGTCCATTGCAGGCTCTAATTCCATGCTTTAAGGTGAGAGCAGTAATCTGCAAAGCCACAGGCGTCCTTGCCTTTGGGGAAGGTGCTACAACAGAGGGTACTGACCACCTGAACTCTTCTTCCGTGGGAAATCCCTCTACGAGACCGACCAACGGCTCGAAATGGGAATTTAAATCCCCTCCCACTATATAAGGGATATCTCATGGCATTTCCGCTAAATATACTGAAAGCTCCTCTATAGTGGGGGATTCACACGAAGCTCCCACTGGCCTGGAGTAAATATTTATCAGGGCAAGTTTCGCTAGGTTCGGCCAGGCTAATAAAACCACTAGGATATCATCTGATGGCACCGGTAGGCGTGAAGCCTGACATCCTAAGTGGGAAGCCACCCAAGTTGTGAGTCCACCAGAGGGGCGGCCCCTACCCTCCCACCTTGCCGCGATGGAAAATGACTCGTAACCTTGATGGTTGTAATCTTCCCTTGCCCAAGTCTCTTGGAACATGCAAACATCCCCGGACTCAATGTAAGTTATCCAATCTTGGGTGCCCAGTTTGCTGGCTAAACCAGCCACATTCCACCAAATTAGTCTCATGTGCGCTGGAGAAGCCACAGAACAGATTGCAGGGATGAAGTGGGGGGGAAGAGCCAGTACCAAAGCCAGAAACTACACCAATTGCTCTAACAGGGTCATTTTCAGAAGTGGGTTCAGCCGGATCAGGCAGTTTACTGGGACCATTATCCAAGGTCACAGGATTTGAGTTCGGGTTTGGGGGCAGTCAGTCCACACCATCCAGACCATTCAGGCAGTTAAAACGATTGTGGTCCAAAAAGGGAGTCTCCGAAGGTCGATAAACTGGACGTGGAGCATATCCCCTGTATCTAGATCTTCGATCCACCCTTGTCCAATTACCTTGTGACAAGTCATGGTGCAAGCGAATGGGAGGGAAAAAGAAAGAAACTGGCAAAGTCTGTATGGTAGAATCCAATGATCTATTTGACCCAGCACAAATGTATAGTACTGTTCCAGGGTCTCGAAAAGACACAATGATACAGTCCCCTGCTATTGATTTCCCCGACTTCCCCATCCATGGTACCCTTCTTACCATAATGATCTCATTGTTGAGGTGAGCTGGAAGAGGTCTGTTCCAATTCAACCATTTAATGGTTTTCCTCTTGAGTGAGTGATAGTTCTCATTTTCACCCAATTCTAGAGAGGGAACACCAGCCAACACCACCATGAGGCTGTTAGCCTCTGGTGGTAAGTCGGGTCCTCGAGGTCTAGGGGCAGGCTTACCAGGGAGTATACGTTGGAGTGCTGGGCCATCTGTTTCTGATGGTAGGATGTTAGCGTTAGTAGGTAAAATTGGAACTGGGATAGCCATAAGTGGCTGTAAAAGAGGGGCGGCAGTGGGGCCCAAGGGAGGCCCCGTGTGGATCGGTGGGTTTTGTATATTGGGGAAGGTTCCTATTGGTAGATTGGACTCAGTGGTTCTACTCTGTTTGTTGTCCAAAATTTTCAGGGTGGTTAAAGTTGCCTCCAGAGTGGTCAGCCTGAATTCTATTTTCTGCAAGCTCTCGCTAATGGGCAACAAGAGTGATCTAATTAAAGATTCAATGCTCCCCAAAGAGCTACCGGGAAGTAATGTATTAAGTGGGCTCTTCCCTTTGTCGCTAATGGAAGCAGTGGTAATAATATTGGAACCCTTGGGGGGAGTAGCCTTCTGCACATTAACTAAAGGCCTGTCCAACATAGGTACGGACTAGAGTGACTTTCCAAAATCAGAGTGGGGGATCTTTTTCTTCCCCTGACCACCCCTCATCTTCCTTCTGCGTTTATTTGGTGGTAGGTCATACACCTCTGCCACCACAGTTTGCTTTAGCTTATTAATCTTAATTTTGGCTCTGGTGTGTGTTTGGGTGAATAAGTCAACTGCCGAACTACTGGCAACTAATAGTGGAGTGGTGTCCGTAGTTTGTTTAGGAGGTGGGCCAGAAATGGGAGAACTATCCCGGAGTAATAGGGGAACGTCTTCTTGGGATGAAAGATCCGGGCTGCCATTGAGGGAACCTTCCTCTTGGGAGATAGGATAGGGAGTTAGGTCACTGAGGGGCCTTTTTTTCATGTGTTCAATCGAGCGACGACGCTCTGTCCTACGCATCTCCAGAGAGGTTTCGATTCCCCCATCATCCTTTACCGATTTAAAGTAATTGTCCAGAGTCCCAGTGTTGGCTCCCCCCTCCTTCGCTGCTGTTCCACCTAGGGCTGATGATGGCATACCCAGAACCTTTTTCGCATACCAAGTGGGATCAAGGAAATGCAGGTGAAAGAGAGTGGGCCCAGCCCAGCCTCCTGCGTGCCCTGACGGCCACAGACGGTCCCACCCTTGTCCCGGGCTTATCCCCGGGCGCACCCGCGCGCTCCCGCGACGCGGAAGTAGCTGTTTGAGTTTATAAGAGAAAAGTTAAGCTTTGAGTAGGGCGGGGCTTGCAGGGAGACGCTCGCAGCCCTGCACTCGCCCAGTCCCTCACTGAAACTGTCCGTAGGTTTTGCACAAGCGGCTCTCACGCCGCAGCGGGACCCGCGAAGCGGGTTCAGCAGAAGTAGAGAAGAGTCCAAAGGCAAACCAGCAGCAAACAGCAAGTCCGACGGTATCCCAGGGGAGTGGAGATCAGAGGTGGTTTTTCAGACTGTGAGTGGGGCGGGGCTTGCAGGGAGGGCGGCCAGGACACAAGAGGCGCAGGTTAACAGGACTGCTGGGAGACGTAGTCCTGTCCCCGACGCTCGCAACCCCTGCACTCGCCCAGTCCCCCACCGAAACTGTCCGCAGGTTCCGCACCCACGCCGCAGCGGGACCCGCGAAGCAGAGGAGAGTCCAAAGGCAAACCAGCAGCAAACAGCAAGTCCGACGGTATCCGACGGTATCCCCTGGTTATGGTTTCAGAGAGGAGGGTGACCCGCAGGAGTCAGTTGTCAGTTGTCCAGTCACGCACCGTCTGGCACATAAAGCTTGCCAAACTCAATAGCTCCTCGCATAGCACCTTAGCAAATAATTGCTTTGCAGAGGTCACCCATACTTCTCGCCAGATGGATGTCGCCCAGACACCAGACTCGGCTGCGCGGAGACACCGGGAGTCCCGGGCGACAACCGATATCCTGCCCGAGGCTCGGGACGACCTGTGCGGGCTGCGCCGCGCTCCGCTCGAGGCCAGACACGAGGGGAGAGGCCTTCCCCCCCCGGCAGAGCGCACCGGCGAAAGCAGCGATGGGCCCTGACGTGGCCGCGCAGGGCCGCGGCGAGAAGGCGAGGCAGCAATCCAAAAGGAGGCAACATTCTAGTTAACATGATCCTTCTTCCTCAAAATCAGACTCAGACTATTCTCAGGCAGATCCCCAACCGCGCAAAAAGCAGCGCAAGACACAGCATAATATGCCCGAGAGCAATCCCCCTCAAGGCAAGAACCTCTTATTTTCACCCGAGGATATTATCCATCCTCGCTCCACCGAATGGATTCCTAACCAAGAGGTCGCCAGTTACATCCAGGATAGGCTACGTAAAAGTTTTGAGAAGGAGGTGCGCAACACCCTTCGGTCAGAATGTCCTCGACCATTCCTTCTCGGTAAGGTGGCCGAAACACCAGAGTTAGATCCCAGCATGGCGACTTTTCTCCGGAAGTTCGCTAAAGACCCGAAGAAGGGTATAGATCGTGCCTGGACAAATTACTGGACGTGTCCGGTCCCTTAATGAAAATATTAGATCTAGCCATTCAATCTAAGGAAACGGAGGCTCCACTAGACACGGACGCAATACTACAATGGGCGCAGAGAGCAATCTGCCTACTCAGCAATGCCAACTGCGCCATGTCAACAGAACGCACACGCTCCTTCCTCATTCGTTTAGATCCAAAACTGGCATAATTGGCCACTAATGAGGCAGGATCCTCGGCCAATGGTATGCTCTTTGGAGATAAATTAATTTCCAATTTGAGCAAGTATGTGGCTACCTTCACAGCCCTCGACAAATCCCAATCCAACATCAAGAAGGTTTTCAACAATGCTCTTTTTATCCGGGCTAGATGTTTCAGGGGCTAAGCGTCAGGCCGAAGGTATCAGGCTTCCAGATACGCCACTCAAGGCAACCGTGGGAGTTATTCAGACCAACACAACTTCTACCCCAATCGCTACAGGGTCGTGGTCGATCCTCCAGAGGATATCGTGGAGGTAACTCCAATCAGGACAACAAACTCAGGTGAGAATCATTCCTCAAGAGGTCATATTGGGGGGCAGGATACAGTATTTTCTCCCAGCCTGGCGGTTAATTACACAAGATCCGTGGGTTCTTCAGACAGTTCAGGGTTTTCATCTAGAATTTTACGCCCCTCCGAGGCAATCGACTCCTATGCCTCGCCTTTTTTCCCCCCTCGCAGATCGCAAATTTATAGAAGAAGAAATACTCTTGCTCATTCAAAAAGGAGCCGTAGTGCTGTCCTCCCCCCTCACCCTCGAGGCTTCGTCTGCACAATCTTCTTAGTCCACAAGAAGGGCGGCGGAGCCAGATTGGTCCTGAACCTCAAACATTTCAACTCTTGGATGGGGTATCGCCATTTCAAGATGGAGGGCATTCACCTCCTCAGAGATATTTTAAGAGACAAAGATTGTATGGTGCATCTGGACCTCAAAGACGCTTACCGCTCAGTTCCAATTTTTGCCCCTCACAGGCGTTTCCTCCAATTTCAATGGGGTTCCCATTGGTTCGAGTTCAGGCTTCTTCCCTTCGGCCTCTCCTCAGCACCCTGGTGCTTCACCAAACTCTTGCACCCAGTGGTACAATTTTTAAGAGAACGAGGAGTGCGTCTAATTATTTATCTGGACGACATTCTAATTATGGCCCAAGACAGAGATCTTGTTCTGACTCACCTAAATTGGACGTTGCAATTACTCCAAGACCTCAGGTTTGTCATAAATTCCGAGAAGTCTTGTCTAATCCCAGCTCAGAAGGTAGAATTCCTAGGGTTCCAAATAGATTCTTTGACAGCCGTATTAGTTCTTCCGATCAGCAAACGGAACCTGATCAAGAAAGAATTGAGGAGAGAGCTTGCCTCTCGGACTATATCATTGAGGACGCTAGCACGCCTTGTCGGACTCTTCGCTTCGTCCATCCAAGCGATTTTTCCGGGCCCCCTACATTACAGAGCCCTTCAGAGGTTGAAGATCCTCCACCTTCAAAAGGGCCTTCAGTACTCGGAACTAGTTCCCCTTTCGGAAGAAGCCAAGACAGATGTCATGGTGGCTAGACCACATGGATGCATGGAATGGCAGAGAGATTTTTCCTTCCAGTCCGGATGTGGTGATAGTCAGATGCCAGCTGTTGGGGCTGGGGGGCACGTTGCGGCCCTGTGGAGACCGGGGGTCGATGGTCTCAGGGGGAGTTGGCATTCCACATCAATTGCCTGGAACTCCTTGCAGGATCTTTTGCCATCAAGTCCCTTGCCCCTCGCCGGGCTCATTGTTGTATCCTTCTGCGGATGGACAATGTTTCCGCGGTCAGGTACATCAATCGCCTAGGGGGGACCTGGTCTCGTATCCTAGCAGAGATATCGAAGGAATTCTGGCATTTTTGCCTCAGTCAGAAGATTTCAGTGGTGGCGGAATACATTCCGGGCATTACCAATACAACAGCGGATTGGAACTCGCGATTTCTCCGGGATGGCAGCGACTGGAAGCTCAATCCAAACATTTTTCAAGCCCTTCAACTTTGTTGGGGGACATGTCTGATGGATTTATTTGCCTCCCGATTGAACAGGCAAGTCCCTTGCTTTTTCAGTTGGAGACCGGACCCTCAGGCAAAGGGGACGGATGCCTTCCTTCAGTTGTGGCCGAAGAATCTTCTTTATGCCTTCCCTCCTTTTGTGATGATTCCTCGTGTCCTGGCACAAGTGCATCGCCAACGCTCGGAAATCATTCTAATAACTCCTCTGTGGAGTGCTCAGCCCTGGTTCCCTTCTGCAATGAACTTGTCGTGCGACCTTCCGGTGAAGATTCCATGGTCAGTGGATCTTCTCACGGATCCGTTGAACAGTTCTCATCCTCTAATTCTGCAGGGATTGTTAAACCGGATGGCCTGGAGACTTTCAGGCGACGATGGCAAGTGCCGGGAGTTTCGAAATCAGCAATGTTCTTCTTATCACAGTCTTGGGCCCCTTCCACTCAGAAAAGATACTAACAGGCCTGGAGGAAGTGGGTAAGTTGGTGCAATACAAGGAGTTTGGATCCCCTGGGGTCAGAAATTCATGTCAGAGGCAATTTCCTTTCTGAATTGGCTTCCCAAGGTTTGGCATATAGGACAATTAACAATTGTCGCTCAGCTCTTTCGGCTGGTCATCCTCACATCCAGGGGAAACCGGTTGGAGAACACCCCTTAGTTTGCAAATTACTTAGAGGTATTCGTATGGTAAAACCCCTGTAACCGAAATATACTTCCTTATGGGACGTTAACATTGTCTTACCATTCCTTAGAAATTGGCCGGATAATGAAGGCTTATCTCGCAAACAATTATCTGCAAAATTGACGATGTTACTATGTTTGCTTTCCTGCAGAAGAGTCTCGGATGTTAAGGCTCTGGATTTATCAGGTAGAGTATTTACTCCGGAAGGAGTATCCTCTTCCATTTCTAGACGTACAAAAACTTCATCAAAATATATTCATACCCCTCTTTCCCGCACAACAAGAAGCTGTGTGTTGTTCAATGTCTGAAAGTTTACGAAGATGCCACAAGAGAATTCAGACAGAATGTTTTTGGGCAAGTTTTGATTTCGTTACAAAAGCCCTTTCGTCCAGTCACTGCGGCAACTTTGGCTCGTTGGGTTAAGTGGTTACTGGCCGAAACTGGTATTGATGTAAGTGTTTTTGGAACTCACTCAGTTAGATGAAGCATGGCCTCAAAAGCTTTTGCTACTGGAGCCAGATGAACGAGTTACTTACCTTCGGTAACGACTTTTCTGGTGGATACATTAGCTACCTGTGGATTCCTCACCTCATGAATACTCCCATGGCGCCAGCATTCGACGGAAATCTTCTTACTAGTCTCTGCACGTCGACGAGGACGTCACTGTCTCGCACGCGACGCCGTCTGACGTCATACAGGCAATAAGAGGTCCTCGACGACGTGCGGACGTCAGTACCAATCATTTTTTACGTGCATGAGAACAACCAGGCAATGCAATGAAAGAACAAAGCAACATCCATTATATTGTAAAAATACACCACATTGTATGAATAACTGTAAATCTTTTTATGTACATATATATATATATAAAACTCTTTCTTTTAAAATGTATACACACACCAAGTATATACATAAAGATATATACACATATACCTATATATATATATAAATATATTATATATATACATCTATTGCACCCTCAAAGATCAAGAGGAGCGCACTCAAGGATTACTTGGCAAGACCATAAAGGCAACGGGGAGGCGGGTGGGACCGTGAGGAATCCACAGGTAGCTAATGTATCCACCAGAAAAGTCGTTACCGAAGGTAAGTAACTCGTTCTTCTGATGGATACAACTACCTGTGGATTCCTCACCTCATGAATAGAGTCCCAAAGCAGTACCACGCCCGGCGGTGGGTGCCTAAATGGTCAAACCAAGAAATCCTGCAGCACTGACCGTGCAAAATGGCCGTCCCTTCTAACCTCAGAATCTAAACAGTAATGTTTTGCAAAAGTGTGAAGGGACGACCAAGTTGCGGCCTTGCAGATGTCGACCACAGGAACACCTCTGGCTAAGGCCGAAGTGGCCGACTTAGCTCTGGTGGAATGAGCTCTAATGCCCTCAGGAGGATCCTTCTTTGCCAAAGAGTAACATATTTTAATGCAAAGAACAACCCACCTGGATAGTGGACTGCCTTTCCTCTCCTCTTGCCCACGTATCCAATAAACAGCTGATCCTCCAGCCTGAAATCCTTTGTTCTATCGATAAAGAAGCTCAACGCTCTCTTTGGGTCCAAACGGTGCAGTCTTTCTTCCTCTTTGGAAGGATGAGGCGGAGGATAGAACGTGGACAAAGTAATTGCCTGAGCCAAATGGAAGGGTGAAACAACCTTCGGGAGGAAAGCAGCCTTGGTCCTCAACACCACCTTATCCCCATAAAAAGTTGTATAAGGGGGTTTTACTGATAAGGCCTGCAACTCACTCACTCTCCTTGCTGATGTTATAGCTATCAGGAAGACTGTTTTTAAAACCAAATACCTCAAGGGGCAAGAATGCATAGGTTCAAAAGGGGACCCCATAAGGAAAGTCAGGACTAAGGACAAATCCCATTGCGGCATAACGAATGGCTTTGGAGGATATTGATTTAGAAGACCTTTCAAGAATCTGATAACAATAGGGGATTTAAATAAAGATGGTTGGTCTGGAAGACATATGAAGGCTGACAAGGCCGATAAATAACCTTTAATGGTAGCCAAGGCACAACCTTTCTGCGCCAGAGATAGAGCAAAAGACAAAACGTCCGATAGATGAGCTTGTAAAGGATCAATCTGCCTCTCTCCACACCACGCAACAAATTTAGACCACCTATTAGCGTAGATAGATTTAGTGGAGTGTCGCCTGGCCGCTAATATAACATCCACTACCTCAGGCGGGAGAGAGAAGGAACTCAGGTTGCCCCGTTCAATCTCCAGGCATGTAGGTGCAGACTCTGGAGGTTGGGGTGTAGAACCTGCCCCTGCGACTGCGAGAGGAGGTCTGCCCTGAAAGGGAGACGGAGCGGCGGGCACGTTGAGAGTTGGAGAAGGTCGGAGTACCACACCCTCCTTGGCCAATCCGGAGCTATTAAGATTACTAGAGCCCGGTCTTGGCGAATCTTCCTCAATACTCGAGGAATCAAGGGTATGGGAGGAAACGCGTAAAGCAACTGGCCGCACCAGGTCATTTGAAACGCGTCCCCCAACGCTTCCTGCATCGGATACTGAAGGCTGCAGAACAACGGACAATGCGCGTTCTCTCGAGTGGCGAACAGATCTACCCGAGGAAACCCCCACTTCTGGAAGATTAAACGGACTTGATCTGGATGGAGACGCCACTCGTGGTCTGCCGAGAAGTGGCGACTGAGACTGTCCGCACGCACGTTCAAGACTCCGGCCAGATGGTTTGCTATCAAGCAAATCCGATGGTCCTTTGCCCAGGACCATAGTCGAAGAGCTTCTCTGCAGAGAAGGTACAACCCCACTCCTCCCTGCTTGTGTATGTACCACATCGTGGTAGTATTGTCCGTTAGGACCTGTACCGACTGACCACGAAGGGAAGGGAGGAAGGCCTTGAGAGCCAGACGTACAGCCCGTAACTCTAACAGATTGATGTGAAAAATCTGTTCCTCTGGAGACCAAAGACCTTTGATCTCCAGATCCCCCAGATGAGCTCCCCACCCTAGAGTGGAAGCATCCGTTATGACTGTGGCCACTGGTGGCGACTGCTGGAACGGCTTTCCTTGTGAAAGATTGTTGCTTGCAATCCACCACTTCAAATCCACAGCAGCATCTCTGGAGATCTTGACAGTACCCTCTAGATCCCCTCTGTGTTGAGACCACTGCCTTCGGAGGCACCACTGAAGAGCCCTCATGTGCCAGCGAGCATGCGTGACCAACAGAATGCAGGAGGCAAAAAGACCGAGCAGACGAAGGACCTTGAGGACTGGAACTACCGCTCCATTTCGAAACATTGGAACCAAATCCTGAATATCTTGAATCCGCTGAGGCGGAGGAAAGGCCCGACCCAATGTCGTATCCAGTACTGCCCCTATGAACAGGAGGCGCTGAGAGGGCTCCAGGTGAGATTTGGGCTCGTTCACCGAAAAGCCCAGGTCGAACAACAACTGGGTTGTTGACTGCAGATGACGCAACACAAGCTCCGGGGACTTGGCTTTGATCAACCAATCGTCCAAGTAAGGGAATACTGCTATCCCCTTCCTTCTGAGCTCTGCCGCAACCACCGACATCACCTTCGTGAAGACTCGAGGTGCTGAAGTAAGACCAAACGGAAGGACCGCAAACTGGTAGTGTTGCGATCCCACCACAAACCGGAGATACTTCCTGTGTGACTTGAGTATCGGGATATGAAAGTAAGCATCCTGCAAGTCGACAGACACCATCCAGTCTTCCATGTTCAACGCCAAAAGCACCTGTGCTAGGGTCAGCATCTTGAACTTTTCCTGCTTGAGGAACCAATTCAAGATCCTCAGGTCCAGAATTGGTCTCAAACGACCATCCTTCTTGGGAATCAGGAAATACCTTGAGTAAACTCCTTGACCCCTTTTTCCTGCTCCGGGACCAACTCCACCGCGCCCTTTAAAAGGAGGACTTCTACCTCCTGTTCTAGCAACAGGAGGTGTTCTTGTGAACAATACGAAGGGCGGGGCGGGATGAGGGGCGGAAACTCCCGAAAGGGAAGGGTGTAGCCTTTTCCCACAACACTGAGAACCCAAGTGTCCGACGTAACAGTCTCCCATTTGGTGAGAAAATGCTGTAATCTTCCCCCTACAGGAGAGGAGTGAGTGGGAAATGGTGGAAGCCTAAGGCTGCTTCCCCTGCTGCACCCCGCCAGAGGATGAGGAAGAGGCAGAGTGCTGCTGAGAGGCTCCCCTGGTGCGGACCCTACCCCTCCCCCTAAAAGATCTATAGGGATGGGAAGAGGCAGGTTGCTGATATCTTCCCCGAAAGGAAGAGGAGGAAGAGCCACGCCCAAATCCACGAAACCTCCTGAAGAATCTGGAAGAGGCCGTGGAAGAAGGAGCTTGGAGTCCCAACGACTTAGCCGTGGCCCTGCTCTCCTTAAAACGTTCCAAGGCCGAATCAGCCTTGGCCCCAAACAGTTTGTCCCCATCAAACGGGAGATCCAACAATGTGGACTGTACATCTGCCGAAAAGCCCGAGTTACGGAGCCAGGCCTGTCTCCTTTCCACCACAGTTGTGCCCATTGCTCTGGCTACCGAGTCGGTGGTATCCAGTCCCGTCTGGATAATTTGGGTCGCAGCAGCCTGGGCATCAGAGACAAGATCCAAAAGACCCTGGGGAAGCTCTGTAAACGAAGAGGAGATGTCATCCATCAGAGCATGAATATACCTCCCCAGGATACAGGTCGCATTAGTGGCTTTTAACGCCAGACTGCAGGACGAAAAAATCTTCTTCGACTGCGCCTCTAGCTTTTTTGAGTCTCTGTCCCCAGGCACCGTCGGGAAAGAACCAGGCGCTGACTTGGACGAACAGGAGGCCTGCACAACCAAGCTCTCCGGCGTAGGGTGCCTAGATAGGAAACCAGGATCAGTTGGAGCCGTCCGATACCTCCTGGCCACGGCTCTGTGAACTGCTGGGGAAGATGCCGGCTTCTTCCACACCTCTAAAACCGGATCCAGCAGAGCGTCATTAAAAGGTAATAGAGGCTCCGCCGCGGCTGAGGCCGGATGCAACACCTCTGTCAAAAGGTTTTGTTTCGCCTCCACCACCGGCAAAGGCAGGTCCAAAAAACTAGCTGCCTTCCGTACCACTGTATGAAAGGAAGCAGCTTCCTCGGTATATTCCCCCGGGGACGAAAGGTCCCACTCAGGGGAAGTGTCCAGCCCACTGGCCGACTCCAGTCCACGCAGCCCATCACCCGAGTCCTCTAGCTCTCCTTCCTCTAGGGCTCGTTGGTACTCCTGCTCCTCTAGTACCCGGAGAGCACGCCTCCTTGAATGCAGTCGTTGCTCAATCCGCGGAGTCGACAACACCTCCGCCGAAGTCTGAGATCGGCGCCGATCTTCCGAAGCCACCGACGCCGCATGAAGAGCAGATGAAACGGATGGACCCACCGGAGTCACAGGCCGAAATCTCGACGTCGACGGGATGGAAATCCCTGGGGCCAATCCCTCCGAAGCCATCGGAGCGGCCACCGGCGCCGACACTGGCGCCGAGCCCACGTTCCCAAACGGGAGAAAGGGCATAAAGGGTGCCGGCCGAAGAGGCGCAGGATCACCCAAAGAAAAGGCCAAAGGCCCAGCCGGAGCACCCCCTGGAGCCATCTGTTGGAAGATGGCATACATCGCATTCAAGAATGCGGAACTATCGGCTCCAGGGGTGGGAAAAGCCGGATACTGGGGTGCCTGACTCGGAGGCGACCCCGACGCCAGCCTCGGCGTCTGCGCCGGAGAAAACACCTGAGGCTCCAATACCTCAATCACCGATGCCTGTCCAGGCGAAGTTGGAGACGTCGGAGAGAGCAACGGCGTCGAAGGATGCGGCGTCACCGTGGGGCTGACCTCCCATGTCCTCCGGCGCCGATCCGGAGACCTGGAACGAGCCTCCCTTGAATGACGCCGAGATTCTCTACGGCGCCGGGAGTCTCGATGACGCCGATGTCTTGGAGAAGACTTTTTCTTGTGATGCTTCTCCTTTGACTTGGCCATAAACAGCTTCGCCTCGCGTTCTTTAATGGCCTTCGGATTCATGTGCTGACACGAATCACAAGTCGAGACGTCGTGGTCGGAGCTCAAACACCAAAGGCAATCGGAATGAGGATCCGTCACCGACATCTTGCCTCCACACTCACGACAAGGCTTAAATCCAGACTTTCTCTGCGACATTATTTCCACAGAGAAAGAGTACGCAGCAAGATATACACTGTAACCGCAAGAGTAACAGTTGCTCCCTCGAAGATAACCGTTTCGAATGCACGGAAAAAAGGGAACTGACGTCCGCACGTCGTCGAGGACCTCTTATTGCCTGTATGACGTCAGACGGCGTCGCGTGCGAGACAGTGACGTCCTCGTCGACGTGCAGAGACTAGTAAGAAGATTTCCGTCGAATGCTGGCGCCATGGGAGTATTCATGAGGTGAGGAATCCACAGGTAGTTGTATCCATCAGAATAGAGGATATTATGGCTGTGGCAGACTGGTCAAATGATTCCACTTTCAAGGTTTTTTTTATCACAAACCCATAGTCAATGTAGTGTCAGAAGTAGTTAATAGACTTTAAACTAGCATAATCCGAAGCCTCCGGTCCTGACAGAATAAAAAAAAAATTCTAGCTATCGCGTCAAGAATTTTAGATCCTATTAAGGACACGGAGGCGAGGATTATCCCACCAGTTATACACAATTTATTGCATGGGTGGTATGAATATTGATTGGTTATAGCATAAAATGTGTATGAAATACCCTCCCAAGGTATATCTCGATATTAGTTTGATCTTTTGTCTCACTCAGGAACATCTAACACGACTTCGTGAGTTCTCCGATGGATTACCGCAGGTGCAATCATAATCTCCAACGTCTATGTGATTGTTTCAGAAGACCTGGATGGAGTTCGTTGTCAAGTTCCGCAAGTTATAATGCACGTTTGAATTGGTTTCGCAAAGAAAGAGGAAGGACTATAGCGTTCAGGCTATTTATGCACAGTAAAGACCCATGATTGGTGGACTGGGGTTCATGGAATTTGTAGTTTTTTGAATGGTTACACTTTCATTGGCTGCTGTGTTTGTCAGTAAAGTGAAGAGAAGCATAATCCTTGCCTCCGTGTCCTTAATAGAATCTAAAATTCTTGACGCGATAGCTAGAATTTTTTTTTATTCTATGCAATAACCATGTTGGATAATGGCTAGGACCCATGAGTCCGTAGTTGTGTTCCCAGTTGTGGTAAAAATTTCTAAGTCTCCCTCCCACTGGTGTTGTGTGGTGGGGGTTTGTGACATTGAAGTCACTGTTTAGTTTGTGGGGTTTTTGGGCTCTGGAATTTCCCTCTTGGTTTAGGGAACTGTCCGCCCCTATATTGTCCTCGAAAGCCTCCTTCTTTGATATTGTCCCTGATATGTGGGTCTGACTTGTGAGGTGGAAGGCTCTGTGGTTTGGGCCCGAAACCCCCTCTAAACTGCGGCTTCCTAAAAATGCCTCTGTTATGTGGGGAGTAGAGCGCGCCCACGGCTTTGGCCGTGTCAGTGTCTTTTTTAAGTTTTTCTATCGCTGCATCCACCTCCGGCCCAAATAGTTGTTGTTCATTGAATGGCATATTTAGCACTGCCTGCTGAATTTCGGGCTTAAATCCAGAGGTCCGTAGCCATGCATGTCTCCGAATGGTTATCGCCGTGTTTACTGTTCTGACCGCCGTGTCTGCTGAGTCCATAGCCAACCTTCTTTGGTTGTTGGAGATAGTTTGGCCCTCCTCGACAACCTGTTGGGCACGTTTCTGGAACTCTTTGGGATGAAATGCAACATCTCATTCAACACCTTCCCAATGTGCCCTGTCGTATCTTGTAGAAGAGCTTGAGAATTGGCAATTCGCCATTGATTGGCTGCTTGTGCTGCCACCCTTTTGCCTGCTGCATCGAATTTCCGACTTTCTTTGTCAGGCGGTGGTGCGTCTCCAGAAGTTTGTGAGTTCGCCCTCTTCCGGGCTGCTCCTACTACCACCGAATCTTGAGTTAACTGTTGTGTGATGTACACAGGGTCAGTAGGGGGAGGTTTATATTTCTTCTTCACCCTAGGCGTGATGGCTCTGCCTTTGACTGGGTCTTGAAACACTTGTTTAGCGTGTTTTAACATGCCTGGCAGCATTGGCAAGCTTTGGTATTGGCTGTGCGTAGATGACAGGGTGTTGAACAAGAAGTCATCTTCTATGGGCTCTGCATGCAATGCTACATTATGAAATGTAGCTGCCCTGGAAACCACCTGCATGTAAAGCAGTACTGTCCTCAGGTGGTGAAGGTCTTGCCGGGTAGCATTCGGGACTATTGTCAGACCAGTGCATCATACAAATCCCATGCATCCGGGTCATCTTGGCTCATCCCTGTGTGCATTGGTAGCTGCATCATTGGGGGTGTTGCTACCGGGGACAAATGGGGCGACTGTATTGGCGATTGTTGTGGCGAAAATTGTGGTGGTGGTTTCACTTTTGCCACTTTCGCCTTTGGCTGCATTTCCACCTCTTGGAATGCGAGCTTCCGTTTCATTTTGTTTGGAGGAAGAGTTCTGATTTTCCCCATGTCCTGTTGGATATGGAGCCTTCTTTGGGTATGGTCAGGCTCTCCCATGCCCAGCTCTTGTTCAAATCTGTGGCCTTGTAAGTGTGTGGAAAGGCTTTGTTCCTCTGTATAGGAGCTTTGTTTCGGCTCTGAGGATGCATGTTTCGGCACCAAAATCTTTGACAGTCTTTTTCGGTTTCTCAACCGGAGTCGGATGTTTTTGGCTGCTGGGAGGCCTTTTTCGGTGCCGATGTTTGGTCACCGTGTTTTTGGGTAAAGCCATGGCCTGTTGGCGGTGGCGTCCCCTTGGCCTTCACGATTTTCGAGTGAGTTTTTGCCGGGGCTGGTTTACTCACGGTTTGCTGAGTCTTCGGCTGCTCACTCTCAGACTCGTCAGAGTCAGAATCTTGAATGGAGAATGTCTCCTCTTCTTCGACGTCGGTGTGTCTGGCCGGAGTCGACGCCATCTGAAGTCTTTGAGCTCTACGATCCTGCAGTGTCTTCTTGGATCGAAATGCACGACAGGCCTCGCAAGTATCCTCTGTGTGTTCGGGGGACAAACACAGATTACAGACCAAGTGTTGGTCTGTATAAGGATACTTAGCGAGGCAGTTGGGGCAGAAGCGGAAGGGGGTCCGGTCCATGAGCTTTGAAGATGGACGCGGTCGGGCCAACCAGGCCCCGCAGAGGAGTGGAAGCCCCAAAGGGCTGCCGGAGCTCTTCTTTCTTCAGTGTCGATGTGCTAGCACTAACCCTGTACCGAGCGCAAACAATACAGTCGAATTTTCCGATGGATAACTATCTTTTCCGAAACACGGAGCGAAGAGGAACACGTCCGAACCCGATGGCGGAAAGAAAACAATCTAAGATGGAGTCGACGCCCATGCGCAATGGAGCCGAAAGGTAGGAGTCCCGTCGGTCTCGTGATTCGAAAAGACTTCTTCGAAGAAAAACAACTTGTAACACTCCGAGCCCAACACTAGATGGCAGGATAATGCAAAGCATGTGTACCTGCAGCTACACGTGCCATCGTACATACATACATATATGTGTATATATACATACATTTATACACACACACTATTATGTCCTATTCAATGCTTATGACTAATGTGAATCCCCTGGAAGAGAAGTTGTGTTTCACCTACATCTAAGACAGCCAACTAACTAATTTCCTGTGTAACCCTTCCCTAAGTCTGGATGATGGATTCAAAACGTTGTATTCGGGATTCTGCAGTTTCTCTTTACCCATTGTAAGTATAATGTGATTAAAATTCCCAGTATGCACAGTCTTATAGCAAAAGCATGGACTAGTTTAAGCTCTTACATAGGACAACAGCCCACATGGCAGTTATGTAAAAAGCTGGAGGAGCTTGAGAAAATAGTCAAAACAAAGAGTCCATTTCGTTCCACATTAGTGAGCAGAAAACCTGGTAAAAGGTTTAGATGCTCAGAGCACTCTTGAAATGAGTGAGACAAGATTGTTGATGGCCTTAGGTCATAACATACAATGGCACCACTAGCAGTGAAAACAATGTTTAGCCTCTTAAAGGAATTGATAACCTGCAACAAGAGCAAGAAAAGTAAAGTATTCAGCAAGTAGCATACAATTTGTGACAAGGCATAAACAGTCACTTTCTAAATAACATAGTCCCTTTTGAAAAAGCTCTTCTTTGAGAAAAACAATCATCCTCATTACTAAATATATCATACACCCGGTATATCAAGCTTGCATAACAATGAGGAAAGCAGAAAACACAGAGAAAAATATAACATTTGAGACAAAATTCTAGAATAGTGCTGTGTCTTGGGGGCTTTTGTTTTTCATTTGTCATACAACTTACCGTATTGGGATTGGTTAGGTTCCTTGCATCTGTCAACCAGCTGCTTAAATGGTTATATGTGCTTCGTCTGTAAAACAAATAACACCAAGTATTGTAAACAGTGATCTAATTAATATACAACTACAAATATTTGCCAATGCTTATTATTTTACCCTCATCACACACCAAGATATCCTACTAGAACATGAAATCCAACATAAACGTGGATACAGAGAGATGGAGTTACATAGTATGTGTATTAAAAAAAACCTTTACCTTCAACCTCCCATTCCTGCAAAACAAGTCCAAACCAACAACTATGAAAAAAGATGTAAATCAGAAATCAGAGTCCAGAATCTATGAAATCAAAACAAACCATTACAAATTCTAAACTACCTTCAAAAGTGTTAAAACATTGCTATTCATAAAACACAAAGCTAAGCAATCTGATGAAAATGTGGCACAACAGTCCAAATACTGTGCTGTCTAATGCTTTAAGACATGGCAGGTAAAGTGCTATTCAAAAATTATAAACATCTACGATATTCAAAACTTACATACCCAAAATTATAATGCTCATTGCATTTAGGGCATATCAGAAACATTCAAGTGCATCTAATTTCTGTTTAGCATTGCTAAGTACATCATGCATCTTCAATAGGACTTCTACATAATCCATATACTAATTTCCACAAGACATTATGATGATTGTAATGGTATGTATTGGCTGGGACGGACTATGACTGGTCACTACCCAGTTTATTTCTACACTTGACTATGTCTGGCCTTCGGTGGGGTACAAAAATTTGCGCCTCAGTTGGTGGCCTGGACACTCACTACATCTCTTCCCACTTTTTGTTAAAACTAGACCTAATCTGGTCAACTTTAACATATTCAAAAGGGAATTGTTACCACAAAGTGAGCCTTTAGTTTGGTGTAGAATTTGGCCACAAGTTGTAACTCTGGCAGGGCTTGCAATCTTTTTTTTTTTTTTTTTTGACGAATGGGAGGAGGTAGAGGTTGTCTCATAACTTAACCTGGGATCTGTTCAGGTAAACTTACTAGCGTACTTATTGGCAGTGGTGGTGGGGTTCTCTCCTTGATGAATGGCGTGCCATCACCCCTTTGCTCTGAGTCACTGACATATTTGAAATGTATTGCTGGGGAAGATCTAATTTTCTCTCTGGGGGTTTGCTCGGTCCATGGGCGTTTTTCATCAACTGAAATTTCCACCATGTAAGTTGATTCCTGGTTGGGCATTTATCTTCTATTTGACTATTAGGCAGCAAAGTCAACTTTCACACACTTGTTGAGCCACTGGTGTTCTCTTGTTATTGGTGGCATACTTTGGAGTATAGCGAGGTGGGATGCCCCTGTGGGGCTGTCATGATGGTTTCTCTCAGGTGCCATTTAAGTAGCAGAGGAGGGAGCCCAATGTATGGTGGAGATTACGATTCAGATTTGTGGAGGGACCATTCTCAAGCATCGTACTTATCCATTCCAGTTCTTAGTGCTCTGTTTAGGATTCAGATGAACTGTTCCACTTCCATACTGGCTTGCGGCCTTTGGAGTGTTATAGTGTGTCCCTATGTTTTGAACATAGCTTTGGAACTCACTTGCCTGAAATGTCCGGACAATAGTAAATGTTCATATCCTGGACTATTCCTTTTCCAGTTTTAGTCTCCCATGTTCAAAGGCCAATGAACACACTATTTCCAACACAAGGAATTTTGTGCATAAATCAATGAACACAAACACCTGCTCCCACCCTGGAAGGTGCAGAAGTCTGTGTTAACCTTTGTCCAAGATGATTCACACTGCTTCAATAGTTGGGGCCGGCTACTCCGCTCCACTGGTGAGCATTCACGGTGAGCACTCGAGCAAGGTCTTTTTCATGGGACTGTCCATGCCTGCAAATTTGTTTTTCTCCGATTTATTTGGCCACTCCTTGATGTCCCTGCTGGACCAACTCAAATACGCTCTCACACAGTCTTTAGGACCGGTTTTGGTGGCCCCTTATGGTCAGCCATGGCTGGGTTTAACTCTTCTGATATTAAACTAGCTTGAAGGGACTGTCACGAATAAGACCACCTTAGGTTCTGAAATTGGACAGCAGTGGCTTCATGATCTTTCTCAATTACTTGGTGTATCTTGTGAAGGCACTCTTCTTTGGAGTATTCTTCGATCAGTTCTTTAATCAACACTGACAATGGGTAGGCTACTTTCCTGATGAGCTGAATGTATTCTTCCGTAACGTTAATGCAGTCTGTCTTCATATAGTGGGGTCTTCAGGTGGCTTGAAAGGTTATTGCCTTGGTTAATGGAGTTCAGTCATTAGGCCATCAAAAATCTGTACCTTTTGGAGTTACTTACCAACTTTTCTATCTGAAGGGGTGAGTAAGAGTTGGGAGATGCTTGCAAATAGGTGGACTAGTGGCTTATAGTCTGTCATACAGACAATCGAATGCGCACCAAAGGCAAGCCCATCTGTGCCTTTACCGCACCCAGTGCCACAACTCCTGCCCCCCCCCAAAAGATACACCATCACTGAGCTCTACACTCTCGACCTGGATGCCGCAACAGACACGGCCACTGTGCCGACCCATGCTCCACATTAGGACCTTTCACCTGCACCACCTGCCACAGCGCTCACACCACCCCACTGACGAACGAGTTACTTACCTTCGGTAACGACTTTTCTGGTGGATACATTAGCTACCTGTGGATTCCTCACCTAATGAATACTCCCATGGCGCCAGCATTCGACGGAAATCTTCTTACTAGTCTCTGCACGTCGACGAGGACGTCACTCTTGCCCACGCGACGCCGTCTGACGTCATACAGGCAATAAGAGGTCCTCGCCGACGTGCCGATGACAGTACCAACATTTTTTACGTGCATGAGAATAATAATAACCCAATGCAATGAAAGAGCAAAGCAACATCTCTTAATATTGTAAATCACACAACATTGCAATAAAATAGCTGTAGATTTAATATAACCTTTTTTTTTTTAAACAAATAAATATATTTATACATACAAATCATGTATATACACAATATATATAGATTCATATATAAATATACACATATATACAAATATCATATATGCAAAATGTATTGCAACTTTGAAGACCAAAAGGAGCACACTCAAGGATTGCTTGGAGAGACCAAAAAGGCAACGGGGAGGCGGGTGGGACCGTGAGGAATCCACAGGTAGCTAATGTATCCACCAGAAAAGTCGTTACCGAAGGTAAGTAACTCGTTCTTCTGATGGATACAACTACCTGTGGATTCCTCACCTAATGAATAGAGTCCCAAAGCAGTACCACGCCCGGCGGTGGGTGCCTAAATGGTCAAACCAAGAAATCCTGCAGCACTGACCGTGCAAAATGACCGTCCCTTCTGACCTCAGAGTCCAAACAGTAATGTTTCACAAAAGTGTGAAGGGACGACCAAGTTGCGGCCTTGCAGATGTCGACCACAGGAACACCCCTGGCCAAGGCCGAAGAGGCCGACTTAGCTCTGGTGGAATGAGCTCTAATGCCCTCAGGCGGATCTTTCTTTGCCAAAGAGTAACAGATTTTAATGCAAAGAACAACCCACCTGGAGAGTGTTCTCTTGTGGACTGCCTTTCCTCTCCTCTTGCCCACGTATCCGACAAACAGCTGATCCTCCAGCCTGATATCCTTCATTCTGTCAATATAGAAGCTCAACGTCCTTTTTGGGTCCAGGCGATGTAGTCTTTCTTCCTCCTTTGAAGGATGAGGCGGAGGATAAAACGTGGACAAAGTGATTGTCTGAGCCAAATGGAAGGGTGAAACAACCTTCGGAAGGAAAGCAGCCTTGGTCCTCAACACCACCTTATCCCCATAAAACGTTATATAAGGGGGTTTAACCGATAAGGCCTGCAACTCACTCACTCTCCTTGCAGATGTTATAGCTACCAGGAATACTGTTTTAATAACCAAATACCTTAAAGGGCAAGAATGCATAGGCTCAAAAGGGGACCCCATAAGGAAAGTCAGGACCAAGGATAAATCCCATTGAGGCATAACGAATGGTTTCGGAGGATATTGATTCAGAAGACCTTTCAAGAATCTGAGAACAATAGGGGATTTAAATAACGACGGTTGGTCTGGAAGACAAATGAAGGCTGACAAGGCCGACAAATAACCCTTAATGGTAGCCACTGCACAACCTTTCTGCGCTAGAGAGTGCAAAAGACAAAACATGTGACAGATGAGCATGTAAGGGATCAATCTGTCTCTCTCCACACCACATAACAAATTTAGACCACCTATTAGCGTAGATAGATTTAGTGGAGTGTCGCCTGGCCGCTAAGATAACATCCACTACATCAGGCGGGAGAGAGAAGGAACTCAGGTTGCCCCGTTCAATCTCCAAGCATGTAGGTGCAGACTCTGGAGGTTGGGGTATAAAACCTGCCCCTGCGACTGCGAGAGGAGGTCTGCCCTGAGAGGGAGACGGAGCGGAGGGCACAGTGAGAGTTGGAGAAGGTCGGAGTACCATACCCTCCTTGGCCAATCCGGAGCTATTAAGATGACTTGGGCCCGGTCTTGGCGAATTTTTCTCAACACTCGAGGAATCAAGGGTATGGGGGGAAACGCGTAAAGCAACTGGTCGCACCAGGTTATCTGAAACGCGTCCCCCAACGCTCCCTGCATCGGATACTGGAGGCTGCAGAATAACGGGCAATGCGCGTTCTCGAGTGGCAAACAGATCTATCCGAGGAAACCCCCACATCTGGAAGATTAAACAGACTTGATCTGGATGGAGACGCCACTCGTGGTCTGCCGAGAATTGGCGACGGAGACTGTCCGCACGTACATTCAAGACCCCGGCCAGATGATTTGCCACCAAGCAAATCTGATGGTCCTTTGCCCAGGACCATAGCCGAAGAGCTTCTCTGCAGAGAAGGTACGACCCTACTCCTCCCTGTTTGTTTATGTACCACATCGTGGTAGTATTGTCCGTCAGGACCTGTACCGACTGACCACGAAGGGATGGGAGGAAGGCCTTGAGAGCCAGACGTACAGCCCGTAACTCCAACAGATTGATATGAAACACCTGTTCCTCTGGAAACCAAAGCCCTTTGATCTCCAGATCCCCCAGATGAGCTCCCCATCCTAGGGTGGAAGCATCAGTTATTACCGGGGCCACTGGTGGCGACTGCGCGAACGGCTTTCCCTGTGAAAGATTGTTGCCCGCAATCCACCACTTCAATTCCACAGCAGCATCTCTGGAGATCTTGACAGTACCTTCTAAATCTCCCTTGTGTTGAGACCACTGCCTTCGGAGGCACCACTGAAGAGCCCTCATGTGCCAGCGAGCATGCGTGACCAACAGAATGCAGGAGGCGAACAGACCGAGCAGACGAAGGACCTTGAGGACTGGAACTACCGCTCCATTTCGAAACATTGGAACCAATTCCTGAATATCTTGAATCCGCTGAGGCGGAGGAAAGGCTCGACTCAATGTTGTATCCAGTACTGCCCCTATGAACAGGAGGCGCTGAGAGGGCTCCAGGTGAGATTTGGGCACGTTCACCGAAAAGCCCAGGTCGAACAACAACTGGGTTGTTGACTGCAGATGATGCAACACAAGCTCCGGGGACTTGGCTTTGATCAACCAGTCGTCCAAGTAAGGGAATACTGCTATCCCCTTCCTTTTGAGCTCTGCCGCAACCACTGACATCACCTTTGTGAAGACTCGAGGTGCTGAAGTAAGACCAAACGGGAGGACCGCAAACTGATAGTGCTGCGACCCTACCACAAACCGGAGATACTTCCTGTGCGACTTGAGTATCGGGATATGAAAGTAAGCATCCTGCAAGTCGACAGACACCATCCAATCTTCCTTGTTCAGCGCCAAAAGCACCTGTGCTAGGGTCAGCATCTTGAACTTTTCCTGTTTGAGGAACCAATTCAAGATCCTCAGATCCAGGATTGGTCTCAATTGACCATCCTTTTTGGGAATCAGGAAGTATCTTGAGTAACAACCTCGACCCCTTTCCTGCTCTGGGACCAACTCTACCGCGCCCTTTGAAAGGAGGACTTGAACCTCCTGTTCTAGCAACAGGAGGTGTTCTTCTGAACAATAAGATGGGCGGGGCGGGATGAGGGGCGGGAACTCCCGAAAGGGAAGGGCGTAGCCTTTTCCCACAATGCCGAGAACCCAAGTGTCCGTTGTGATAGACTTCCACTTGTGGAGAAAATGCTGTAATCTTCCCCCTACAGGAGAGGAGTGAGTGGGAAACGGTGGAAGCCTAAGGCTGCTTCCCCTGCTGCACCCCTCCAGAGGACGAGGAAGAGGCAGAGTGCTGTTGAGAGGCTCCTCTGGTACGGACCCCACCCCTCCCCCTGCCCCTCCCTCTAAATGACCTATAGGGGAGGGAAGAGGCGGGTTGCTGGAACCTCCCCCGAAAGGAAGAGGAATAAGAGCCACGCCCAAATCCCCGAAACCTCCTGAAAAATCTAGAAGAGGCAGAGGAAGAAGGAGCTTGCAGTCCTAACGATTTGGCTGTGGCTCTGCTCTCCTTAAATCGTTTCAAGGCCGAATCTGCCTTGGCTCCAAACAGTCTGTCCCCATCAAACGGGAGGTCCAGCAGGGTCGACTGCACATCCGCAGAGAACCCTGAGCTTCGGAGCCAGGCCTGTCTTCTTGCCACCACAGCCGTGCCCATCGCCCTGGCCACCGAGTCGGTCGTGTCCAGCCCAGACTGGATAATCTGGGTCGCGGCAGCCTGGGCGTCCGAGACCACATCCAAGAGACCCTGGGGGAGCTCCGTAAATGAAGACGAAATATCATCCATCAGAGCATGGATGTACCTCCCCAGAATGCACGTTGCGTTGGTGGCCTTCAACGCCAAACTGCATGATGAAAATATTTTCTTGGACTGCGCATCCAGTTTCTTGGAGTCTCTGTCTCCAGGCACCGTCGGGAAGGAACCAGGCGCTGACTTTGAGGAACAGGAGGCTTGCACCACCAAGCTCTCCGGCGTAGGGTGTCTAGAGAGAAAGCCAGGGTCAGATGGTGCAGCTCGATACCTCCTGGCCACAGCCCTATGAACGGCCGAGGAAGACACCGGCTTCTTCCACACCTCCAACACCGGATCCAGCAAAGCCTCATTAAATGGCAAGAGAGGCTCAGCTGCAGCAGAGGCCGGATGCAATACCTCTGTCAGCAAATTCTGCTTCGCCTCTGCCACCGGCAAAGGCAGGTTCAAAAAGCTCGCTGCCTTCCTCACCACAGCATGAAAGGAAGCAGCCTCCTCCGTATATTCCCCTGGAGATGAAAGGTCCCACTCAGGGGAAGTGTCCAGCCCACTGGCTGTATCCAGACCATGCAGTCCTTCTCCAGAGTCCTCAATCTCTCCCTCCTCTAGGACTCGCTGGTACTCCTGCTCTTCTAAAAGACGGAGAGCACGCCTCCTCGAATGAAGTCTCTCCTCGATACGCGGAGTCGACATGGCCTCCGCCGACGTCGAAGAACGGCGCCGATTGCCAGAAGCATCTGACGCCGCGTCCGGCGCCACAGGCAGCTTCGGCGCAGAGGCAGGAGCCGGAGGACGAGGACTTGGAGCCGATGGACCAACCGGAGTCACAGGGCAAAATCCTGACTTCGACGGAAGGGCAACCTCCGGGGCCGAAACATCCGAAGCCACCGGAGCGGCCACCGACGCCGGCCCCACATTCCCAAAAGGGAGAAAGGGCATAAAGGGTGCCGGCCGAAGAGGCGCAGGATCACCCAACGAAAAGGCCAAGGGCCCCGAAGGACCAGCCGGAGCAGCTCCTGGAGCCATCTGCTGAAAGATGGTATACATCGCATTAAGAAACGCGGTACTATCGGCTCCAGGAGTGGGAAAAGCCGGATACTGGGGTGCCTGGATCGAGGGCGACCCAGACGCCGGCCTCGACGTCTGCGACGCCGGAGAAAACACAAGAGGTTGCACCACCTCAATCACCGACGCCTGACCAGGCGAAGTCGGTGACGCCGGAGAGGGCAACGGCGTCAAAGGATGCGGCGTGACCGTGGGGCTGACCTCCCAAGTCTTCCGACGCCGAGCCGAAGGTGACCTCGAACGAGACTCCTTGCTGGAATGACGTCGTGAGTCTCTACGGCGCCGGGAGTCTCGATGACGTCGGTGAGACCTTGGCGAAGAAGACTTCTTATGATGTTTCTCCTTCTTCTTTGACTTTGCCATGAATAACTTGGCCTCACGCTCTTTGAGGGCCTTCGGATTCATGTGTTGACATGAATCGCAAGTCGAGACGTTGTGGTCGGAGCTCAAACACCATAGACAGTCGGAGTGAGGATCTGTAACTGACATCTTGCCCCCACACTCTCGACAGGGCTTGAAACCCGACTTCCTCTGAGACATTATTACCGCAGAGAAGACTACGCAGTAGACAATACACTGTAACCACGAAGGTAACAGTAGCTCCCTCGAAGATAACCGTTTCGAATGCACGGAAAAAAGGGAACTGTCATCGGCACGTCAGCGAGGACCTCTTATTGCCTGTATGACGTCAGACGGCGTCGCGTGGGCAAGAGTGACGTCCTCGTCGACGTGCAGAGACTAGTAAGAAGATTTCCGTCGAATGCTGGCGCCATGGGAGTATTCATTAGGTGAGGAATCCACAGGTAGTTGTATCCATCTGAATAACCCAACTCTGAATAACACCACATAAACAAACAAAAATACCAACTCCCATGCTCCCTTCTCAACACATGCTCACTATGCAAACATTCCATCAAATTATGGGACCTCTTTGCCACCCTCGCACCAGACAGTCTTTCTCACCAAGTTTGGACAACTCTACATCCGCCACAGCGATATAAAAAACACTCACCAGGACCGCATGAATAAGCCAGAAGGAGGAACAGTCATAATCCACAAAGACAATACAGTGCACCACCACCACCACCCCCCCCCCCCCCCCCATGGAACATCTCAACTTCGAGCTCCAGATGGATGACAAAACAAGCATCAGAGGCATCCTTGTATACTGATGAGCCCTCCCCCGCCTGTGCTCCAGCAACACCATCACAGGCTTCAATGCGCCCCTGGCCTTTGACTCAAATGACTACATCTTCTCTGCTGTCCTGAATTTCCATAGACAACACTGCATACCTCCTCGACAGTATGAGAAGCCTTGGACTGACACGTTTGTTCATGGCTCTACACACACCGCAGTACACAAGCCGGACGTCATTTTCACCTCCAGCAACTGTGTCAAATACAGAACTCACATGGACCAATCACTCCATTGTCCACTTCAGCATCTCCAGGCATCGCACCTCCAAGATGACCTCCGCCCACCACTGGAGGTGGAAGAAAATCTCAGAGACCAAGGGGCAGATGCCCCCACCACCTCCAACCCCACTACCGCCACCAACCTCAAACAGGAAGTGAAACAAACATCTGGATCACCAATTGCATTGACAGCATCGTCGCCATCAAGAGCAACATCCTGAGGAAATCCTCCAAAAAGGCCAGCTGGTACGCCCAAGAACTCAGAACAGTGAAACGAGACCACAAATAGCTGGAGAGCAGATGGGGCACCAGGAAGGACGCCAACAGAGCAGCCTTCAAGACCTCCCTCAACCTCTACCATTTTCTGCTGAGGGCATCAAAGACAGTCTCTGCTGCAAGCATCAAAACCAGTGCCAACACCACCAAGGAACTTTTTAACATAGTTAAGGAATTCTCCAACGCGGCTGCCAAGAAAAACATCACACCCTACCAGGAGCTATGGAACGGCCTCGCCCAATTCTTCCATGACAAGGCTGCAACCATATACAGAAACTTCAAACCCCAGGCCATACCTACAGACTTCCTCGATAGAGACCCCACCACACACTGACCACCTGAAACCTCCTCTCCACAATAAAATTCATCCACTTGGAAGATCCCACACACCCATGCCTGCACCACATCTTCAACCTTGGAAACCAAAATATCGGCCAGAAACTTACCACCCTGCTCAACACCTATCACCACCTTAACATTTCCTGATGCCTGGAAACATGCTGAAATCAGACCACTCCTCAAAAAACCCTCCACTGACCCTAGCAAATCCCAAAATTACCAGCCAATCTACTTGCGCCAATTCCCAGGGAAGGTCCTGGAAAAAAAAAAAAAAAAAAAAAACAAGCAACTCATGACATACTTTGAGCAGAACCAGCTCCTCAATGCCTCCCAATCTGGCTTCCATGGCAATCACAGCACCAAAATTGCCCTGATCACAGCCACGACTACATCCAAACTCTCCTTGACAGAGAAGAACGCTCAAGATGGGCCACCTCCTTCCTCACTGGAAGAACCCAAAGACTACCTTCCCCCCCACCCCTTTCACCTCTGAACCCAAGGAGATCACCTGTGTTGTCCCCTAAGGCTCATCCCTCAGCCCCATGCTCTTCAATGCATATAGGACCATGCTGGCCAACACTGTCAGATCCCACGGTCTCAACATCATTTCCTACGCAGACAACACCCAACTCACCCCTCCACCACCAGAACCAACTTCCACAAATGCACAACAAACATCGCTGACTGGATGAAGAACATCTGCCTGCAGCTGAACACAGACCAGACAGAAGTACTGATCTTTGGCAGCAACAGTAACACATGGAATGATTCCTGGTGGTCATCAGACCTAGGAACCGCACTCACTCCCTCCGACCATGTCAAAAATTTCGGAATAATCATTAATAAGCTCACCATGAAATCACAGATCAACAGTCTCCTTCGCCTGCTTCCTAACTTTGCGCATGCTACGTAAGATCCTGAAGCGGCTACCACTACACAAGTCACATCGTGACACAGGCCCTCATCACCAGCCGACTGGACTATGACAACACCCTCTACGTAGGAATCGCCACACACTAACAGTCTTCAGACCATACAGAACACCGCAGCCAGCCCACCTCAAGCAACTCCACATACAGAAGAGATGCCAATTCAAGCTGCTGACCCACAATCACATGGCTCTACACATCCAAGGACCCTAGTACATTAACCACCGCCTGAACTTCCAACAAACATTAAGACTATCCTCTGCCTCCCTTTCACTTGCCCATACTCCCTGCATCTACCAAAGCAGAAGTGGAGGATGCTCCTTCTCTCACATTACAGCAAAAACCTAAAACAGCCTCCCTATGCACCATCGGACCATCACCTACAGAATTCCGAATTGCCCTCAAGACCGGGCAGTTCGAATAAGCCTCCAGAACCTTAAAGCGCCTGGATACCTATTGGTGTTTAGCCGCGCTATATAACTCCTGATTGACTGACTTTGAATTCTCTCCCGTAGAGGTATACGTTGAAGCGAGTGAACAATTATTTACTAGTGCATCCCAATCTGGGAGTAGCTCTGAGATCCCTTGCTCATGAAGGTGATGGCTGCCTAAATATCTCTCGACTCTTCTACATTAGGACATATCCCAACCCACTGGGCTTGTATCCACTAAGGGCTTAGTTTCTTTGTGGATTGTCGCAATACAATGTAGCATTATGCAATACGGATTTGATATTTTGGAATGATTTCTTGTCTCTTTGACCACTGCGACCTCGCCTGGGCCATGTGAGCGTTCTCATTGTTTCTGCTAGGGTGGCTACGTTCTGTATGAACTGCCCACAGTACCCCACAATGCGGAGGAAGCTTCTCACTTCAGACATTGAAGTTGGGACTTTTTGAAGATCCTCTTATTTTTTTGGATCAATGCCAATTTCTCCCTTTAGAAGTCCTTACCCAAAGAAAAGGAACTAATTCTTGAAGAATTCTCATTTCGACTTGTGGACAGCATGTCCATGGTTTGATGGGTCTTTTCAGGGTGGCTCAAGGTCTGATGAGGCTTTTCTATGGTTTTGGTGAAGATCAAGAGGTGGTCAGTGGTGTTTGTAACACCTTCAAGACCTGACAAGTTCTCTCAGATGACATTTTGAAATACACTGGCAGCCGAGAATATGGTGAAGTTTAGTCTCTTGTATTGTTTGAGTAACTTGAGTGTGTAGAAGGTGATAATATACTTGTCGATGGGGTACAGAAGCAGCCAGAGATATCTGGCAGTCAGTTCTAGTTTTAAAAAGCACTGCACCCTACTGAGGGCAGAAACGTCATCTACTGTGGGTGTGATGTGGCCAACCTCTGATTGCCTGGTTGAGGAGCCACATGACAATACAGATTGACTGCTGGTTTGTTTGGCTTTGTGTTTATCTCCACAGTTGAAACTCCCTTTCTAGGCAGAGATACAGTTTCAACAATGCACAATGGTGGTAAGTGAAACTTGAATTTCCTTGGTTGTAAAGCGGTTGGTTTGAGGGTCTAGTTATTGCTGAGCTTTAAAGTAATGTTCTTTAGGCAGCCTAGCACTTAAGTCTGCATATGATGTCACTGTGGCAGTTGCTCACGGGTTCTACAAAGAATATTAGCTTGAGATCTTCTTCTGTAGGTAGGGCCTCAAGTGATTTGAAATACTGCTAGCCTATGACATAAGTTAATTTTCCTGAGTCAATGAGCATTGTGATCTGGAATCCTTGCAACAGTATCCTACACAGTGGCTGTGTAAGATACTGTTGGAGGATTATGTAGCATTATTAATCATCAGTTACTCTGATAAAATGATTGAAACAAAATGTATGTAATACTACTTCATGAGCACTGAGGGATGGTGTAATGCGAGTCTCCACCTAAAATACATATTTTTCAGGATGAACCAATTCTAGTGCTCATACTGATTGCAACTTAGTGTTACCAACTTACAGAGGTGGATGTGATAAGCACAGTCTTCAGTAATATCAGGCCTACTATGGACTCTTGCTTTGCCAAGTGTAAATACAGTAATATCTACTGAATGTGTATAAACTGACAAGTGTCAGCTTCACACCTGTATGACAAGGAACCACTGCCCAGGGGAGCTAAGTAATCTGCTTTATTCATTGCAGAATGCGTTCCAGGTCTTGTCAGAAATTGTGTTAAAATTAATTAATCAAGCTAAATGGACTGTCTGAAAACCTCTTGCCCATGGTGTGCTGTGCATATCACTAAAACAATTGCAGTTACTCCCTTATTCACTTAGTACTGCCAGCAAGCTTCTACAGTACATATCATGAACAATTGCTTATATAGGGTAACATTGCCTGTTTGTGGCTGGTTAAAAATGGTACTTAGGACAGTTTGACCAACACTGGCTTTTTGGGGAGCCAAGACGTCCACACAGTAGTGCTTGGTAAAGGTGTGTGGGGTACACTAGTTTGCTGCTTTGCATATGTCAGGGACTGGAATGTTACCCAAAGAGACGGTAGAGCTACCTTTTTTGCAGGTTGAATGAGGTTAAGGAGGTAAAGGCAAAGATCTTGTGGGTAACAGGTTTGAATTTGACCAACCAGCATTATATTTCTGCTTTAGAAAACACGTCCTTTGTGCGACCTGGAAAAGGAGACAGAGCTGTTGTGTCTTACGGTAGTGTTAGGGTATATTATTAATAATAAATAAGGGCTCTATGACATCCAACTTGTGAAGAGCCCTTTCCACAACTGCCTCTGGATGTGGGAAGATGACTGAAAGTTTAATTGTTTGGTTATGGTGGAAACTACAGACTACCTTAGGGTGGAACCTGGGATTTGTCTTATTGACTACCCTATTGTTGTGGACATGGAAGAAAAGTTACTGCAGGGTAGGGCCCTGAAGTTCTCACACAGACACAGAGAGACACACACACACACAGACAAGATAGCTATTAAGGCAGCTACCTCCCACAAAATAAACTACTTTTTGGAAAAAGTGGACCTGGTTGAAAGGAGAGCCTTGCTAAAGGGGAATGGTGGCACGTGCAGCGGGAATTACTTTTGAGTCCCCCATTAATGCTCGATAACAGGAACCCTGATTAGTGAAATGTGTGTAACGTTCTGCAGGTAAGCAACAGCACCTAGGTTACGCCTGATTGAAGTAGAAGCTAAGCCTGACATCTGTAAGTGAAGTAGATAATGTCTTGGACGGTTGCCTTGAGAGGGTCAATAAGTCTTGGAGGACCATAGTGCACCAACCTTTTCCATTTTGCTGTGGTGCTAAGCCTGTGTGCCTCCTTAAGGATGATCATACATTTTGAAGGCAAGTTTGAGGTAGCTAAACTCTAGAACTTCAAGAGTCATATCGCAAGATTAAGATGATTGGGGTTTGGGTGTCTGAGTGTGCCTTGATTTTGGGTGAGGGATATTTGCCATAACCTCTGAAACACAAATGTAAGGAGAGGCGAAAATGCATAGGCAAATATCCCTGACCATTTCCTCCATAGTGCATTGCCTATGGATTGAAAATTTGGAGGCTAAGTTTAGGCATTTTGTGTTTTTGACAGTGGCAAAGAGGTCTATGCGGTGAAACCCCCGACAACGGAAATACAGCTAGAAGACATGCAGATGGAGAACCCACTTGTGGACTTGTTGCTGCATCCTGCTGAGATCTGCAAAATTGCTGTCCACCTCTGGTAGGTACGTGATCAGTAGATGTAATCTGTGATGGATCTCTCATCTCCAGATGCTGAGGGCTAGAGTGGACAGCAATAGAGAGTGAGGGCACCCATGTTTCTGTAAGTAGAACATGGCAGTTGTGCTGTGTGTGCAAACAAATACTAACTTGTGTTGAATGTGAATGAGGAATGCCTTGAAGGCTAGCCAGAAAATCTAGTTAGTTGATGTGGATGCCCTGTTGGAGTGGCAACATACTTTTAAGTTAAGTTCAGCCCTGTAAGTGTCCCCCCCCCCCAAACTGCTGTGGGAGATATCGTTGTGATGGTCACCTGTGACACAGGGCCTTAAAAGGGCAAACCTTGCAACAGGTTGGGAGCATTCCACCACGGAAGGGGGTGAAGAGTGCCACTCCACATAAACACTAGATGGCCCTCAGTGACTCTGTGCTTAAGACCGCTGTGTAGCTAGGCACTCCTGCAATGGGTGCGTGCGTAACCTGGCACGTGAAACTATAGCAATACAAAAGGCTATCATTCCAAGGAGGCGCGTGACCATCCTGTTACTTGACAATTGGCTCAGAAAAGGGAGCACAGCACCTGAAAAGCTTAGACTCTTGTCAGGTTGGGTTGGGTTATGCTTTCCCTGTGACCGAGTTGAGGATCGCCCCCAAGAAGGGATGGACCAGAAGGGGTTGGAAGTGGGACTTTGTGATAACGATGATAAATCATAGATTGTCCAAGAGATCTAAGGTGACTTATGTGCTTTAGAGACTGTTTTTCAGTAGCACTCTTGACCTGCCAGTCCTCAAAGTATGGGGAGGTGGATGCAGTTTCTCCTGAGATGAGCAGCTACCACCACTAAACACGTTGCAACCTCCCTGGGGGCTGTGGTGACCTCTAAGGGCAGCATCTTGAATTGAAAATGCTGACCAATTACTACAAACTGGAGAAACAGGCGATGTGCAGGTTGTATGGGGATGTGGAAGCAGGCGTCCTTCAGGATGATGGCATTCATGAAGTTGCCTCACTGGAGCAGTTATATGACTTTCCAGAGTGTTACCATGTAGAGGTGTTCTGGCAGGATGTATTGTTGAGGGGACAGAAGTTGAGGATGGGCCTGAGTGACCCATCCTTCTTGAGAATGAGGAAGTATAGGGAGTATATCCCTTTGCCACAAAGTTGGAGCAGCACCCACTATGGTTCAGTTGCTGAGAAGTGCCTGGACCTCCTCTTGAAGAAAATGCTGATCATCTTGGGAGAGGCTATGCTTCCGGAATTGAATAGTTTTGCGGTGTGTGGTTAAGCTCGAAACAATACCCCTGGGTGTATGATGTCTAGAACCTACTGGTCCAAGATTATTTAACCCCTGTAGATGTCTCCCAACTAGGATTAAGTGGTTGGTTGGAAAAAAGGGAGGAGGTGTTGGGAAGTATAGAGGAATAGAGAAGAGAAGCAAGTCACTGCTTTTCTGCACCTCCACCTTTTCCTCTAAAACTATTTATTTTCGTATCGCCCTCTGTGAAAGCCCAGAGAAGGGGTGTGATGCTTCTGTCGGGGGAAAAAATGGGTGTCTTTGGGGGACAGGGGCGGGGGTTGGTTTTGAACCAACAACCTTCCCAGCCCAGTCTATTGTTTTCCTTGTTGGGAATCAGTCCACCCCCCTGTGCCCTGGGGGTTGAAACACTAGCGAGAGTTGTGAGCTACAAGAAAGTCAAGTGGTCTATAATATAAACAGGGTCACAAGAGAACGCCTTCTATTTTTTTTTTTAAATCAACCCTGGGGGTGATAACTGTAGCCGTTACGGGCTCTTTTCAATATTGTGGTGGACTAAGCATTCCTTTTAGCATGAGAAGGTAATGCATAGGTCGCTGGGTGTAGTAGTGTGTCTCCAGCAGGAAATAGTCATCCTCAGGCACCTTATGCATTTCTATCTGATGGAAGCTGTCTGCCCTTTACAGGCCCTCATGACAAGAGGTACTGTTGTCCGGCAGGGGCATCTTTTCAGAGTACAAGTCAGGGTCAGTATTCCAAACGTATTAACATTATAGTCATCCCATCAGTCATCCTGTGGATCAAAAGGCATGCTGTAAGGTTCTGTGGGGATCCAGAACAGTCTCCATCAAACCCAGAGTGAGTGGACCCCTGTGGAGAGTGCAGAAAGGTGCCTTTGAGAAAGTCAAAGGAAGAGGGGAAATGTGAGAAGGAAGTAGAGGGAAAGGATGAGGCGAAGCAGCACCTCTATCAAGGAGCCAAGGTATCTTAAGTTGCTAGCTCCAAAGGTGGGTCGAGGGCTTCATGGAATGAGAGCTTCCTTTTGTTCAAGTGCTTGACTTTGGAAAAAAGGATGAGCTAGGATATGACCAGTTTCTGAGTGTATTGAGAAGCGCTGCGGACACAAGTTGAGCCCCTCCTGTGGGCCTAGAAGACTGGCTGGGCGATATCCTAGGAATAAGATGGGGCCCTAGATGTAGGGCATTTGGGCACCGAAGAATCTGGCTGGTCTGCTGGCACTGAGAGAGATTTCGGCTTCGATTGTTTAGAATCTAAAGTCAGCTTCGAGGGAGTTTGACGTCAAAGAGGTGGTCGAAGTTGAAGGGTGTGGATTGTCGCATGTACTTTGGCACTGAAAGGGTGCCAGGTCTGTAGCGTAGTCTCAGATCTGAACATGGCATCCCTGGAGGCGTTCCAGGAAGCCCCCTGTTGGTCTTGTATGCTCGACCCTCAGAGGCTGTGTGGGAGGTGGTAAGCGTTTACTCCCTGCAATAGTCTGATACAAGAGGTTGGTCAGGCATGGCTCCTCTACCTCGGCATCAGAGCCTGAACTCTTCTAAAGGCAAAAACCTAACCTGGCAGAAGTCTCTGACAATGTTTCCGCTTCAACATCCTGCTCTCCAAATTAACAACCAGTTTCAGCAATATAATGAGAAACATGAAAATAAAGCATTGTCTAAGCCAATTGTCCAGGCTTTGTTGGTCAGCTTTTGTTTTTGCCAATGCGTTTCTTGTGTTGACATGGTAAAACTGTGTTCTAGGAGATGCCTGGTCCTCACCATTATGACCATTGGCAAAAAGCACAAATATGTTTTGGTCTCAAAACACACACACAGTGTCACAGTAGTCCCTTGCACTAAACAAAACTACTTTGTGTCCCAATATGATCCCTGTGAAAGAGCAGAATGGTGATACTCCTATTGAAGTCAGACGATAAATAGAATTTTAACAAAAACGGCACTGGTGTGGCCATAGGGGAGCCCTGCAATTTGCAAATGCTTCTGACTGAATCTGAACCACTGGTAACGTCTATGAGACTGCTGGACAGGTATTTAAAAATACTCGTCCTGCAGGTACGAGGACATCATCAATTTTCCTTAAGTCTAGAGCATCCAAGATTTGAGCTAGCCTTTGTATTTCGAGTTTGTCCTTCCTGAGGTAAGTTTGTCCTTCCTGAGGGCGTCGGGTGCAGAGTGTGAAGTCTCACGCTTCCGGCAGGACCAAGAAGCTCCAGAGAACAGCGGCACTGTTCAAAAACAGCAACAATATTGCAACTTTTTTGCAACTTTCAAAGACTTCACGTTTCCCGCAGGAAGCGTGAGACTTCACCCTCTGCACCAGACACCCCCGGCTCGAGCTCCAGAGAACCAACATCACAGGGAGGACTCCCCAGCGACTGCGACCACGTGAGTAGCCCAAAACGACCACCCTGGACCCCCACAGCGACGCATGCAGAGAGAATCCAGAGGCTCCCCCTGACCGCGAATCCCTGTAACAAGGGACCTGACGCCTGGACCAAGCACTGCACCCGCAGCCCCAGAGGACCCAAAGGAACCGAACCTCAGTGCAGGAGCGACCCCCAGGTGACCCTCTGCCTAGCCCAGTCGATGGTTGGCCAGAGAAGCCCCCCTGTGCCCTGCCTGACCGCTAGAATGACCCCTGGGTCCCTCCATTGAATCCAATACAAAACCCGGTGCCTGCTCTGCACACTGCACCCGGCCGCCCCTGTGCCGCTGAGAGTGTTGTGCGCCTACTTGTGTTTCCCCCCCCCCCCCCCCCCAATGCTCTACAAAACCCCCCCTGGTCTGCCCCTGAGGACTAGGGTACTTACCTGCTGTCAGACTGGAACCGGAGCACCCCTCCATAGGCGCCTATGTGTTTTGGGAACCTCTTTGACCTCTGCACCTGACCAAAGAAAGAATGAACAGAAGAACCTCGGATAGAGGGGCAGAAAGGGCGATCAACAGATTGATTTGTACACCATGCAATACATTTATTCCGACAGGCGTATACAATTTTGGTTGATGGACGCCTGGCTGCCAAGATAACATCACAGACTTCAGGTGGAAGTGCAAAAGCCATCAACTGTCGCCGCTCAATCTCAACGCATGAAGGCGGAGGTTGGACAGGTTTGGGTGAAGAACCGTCCCCTGTTGCTGCGAGAGAAGATCTGCCCGGAGAGGCAGTCTGAGTGGAGGATCGATGGACATGATCAAGAGCTCTAGATACCATACTCTACGTGCCCAGTCCGGAGCCACCAAGATGACTTGAGCCCAGTTGTTCCTGATTTTCTTGTGAACTCTGGGCAGAAGAGGTATAGGCGGAAAGGAGGCCGGATTTCCACTAGAGACGAAAAGCGTCTCCGATTGAGTGCCGAAGTTGGAGACTCCAACGCACAAAACAGCTGACATTGCACATTCTCTGCAGAGGCAAACAGATCTAACCAAGGCTCTCCCACGGCTGAAAGAGATCTTGCGCCACCTCCGGTTGGAGACTCCATTCGTGATCAGCTGTGCATCGACGGCTGAGTTCGTCCACACTGGCGTTGAGGGAACCCACCAGATGTTGAACCATCAGGGTAGTGCCCTGATGTTCCAGCCATGTCCAGAGGCGTAGTGCCTCCTGAAAAAACGGTCCAGGACCCTACGCCGCCCTGTTTGTTGCAGTACCACATGGCGGAAGTACTGTCTGAACACCTGCACCACTTTCCCTTTGAGAGAGGGAAGGAATGCTTTTAATGCAAGCCTGATCGCCCAGAGCCCCAGAAGATGGATATGAAGCCCAGACTCCCCTGCAGACCAGAGTCCTCTGATCTCCGCCTCTCCCATGTGGCCGCCCCAACCCAGAAGTGACACATCTGTCACTATAGAGAGATCTGGCTGGGGAAGGGAGAGGGATTTGCCGTGGACTCAATGCGGATTCAAAAGCCACCACTGCAGGTCTTTCGCAGTCCCCTCTGAGATCTGAACCATGTCAGAGAGATTCCACCTGATGCTGCGCCCACTGGAACTTCAGGTCCCACTGCAGAGCCCACATATGCCATCTGGCATGTGTTACTAGCAGGATGCAGGAGGCCAAGAGGCCCAGCAGCCTCAGAGTCAGTCTCACCGAAACCCAAACCGAGGCTGAAAGATCGGAATCGTAGCCTGAATGTCTTGGACTAGCTTTTCGGGAGGATAAGCCCGGAACTGCACTGTGTCCAGAACAGCTCCGATGAAAGGGAGCATCCGAGAGGGAGTCAGGTGAGACTTCGGCACGTTTATAGCGAACTCCAGCGTGTGCAGGAGGTTCGCCATAGTCTGAAGGTGGGAGACTACTTTATGGGGCGAGTATGCCTCCAACAGCCAGTCGTCAAGGTAGGGGAAGACAGACCCCTAACCTGCGCAGATGAGCTGCAACCACTGCCATCACTTTTGTGAACACCTGAGGGACGCTGGTAAGGCCAAAGGGGAGCACGGTAAACTGAAAGTTCTCGTGACCTACCACGAATCGTAGATAACGTCTGTGGGCAGGCAGGATGGGGATGGGGATGGGAAATAAGCATCCTGCAAGTCCAACACTACCATCCAGTCTCCTGGGTCCAAGGCAGACAGAACCTGAGCCGGGGTGAGCATTTTGAAATTCTCCTTCTTGAGGAAGTAGTTTAGGTCCCGTAGGTCTAGGATAGGACGTAAGCCCTTGTCCTTTTTTGGTATCAGAAAGTAGTGGGAATAACAACCACAACCTACTTCTGGCATAGGGACCTTTTCTATAGCTCTCTTGGCCAAGAGAGCTGCGACTTCCTGGCGGAGAAGCGCCAAATGATCCTCTGGAAGGTGACTGAAGAATGGAGGCATGATTGGTGGAGCAGATTCGAAAGGGAGTGAGTAGCACTTTTGAACTATCTGCAAAACCCACCTGCCCGTGGTGATGTTACCCGAGGATTTGGAAGAAGACGAGTGGTGATGACTCCGCGACCTGTCTTGAGACCTTCCTCTCAAGGTAGACCAGGACCAACGTGGAGTTGAGTGCCGGGCCACCAGGAGCTTTAGGGACCGCTTCCTCAAAACCTTCAGGTGCATGGCCTGGCACTCTGAGCACGACTTCGGGTTGTGGTCACGATCAAGACACCACAGACAAACCTGATGAGGATCCATCACCAACATCGTACAATGACAGTCCTTGCACGGCTTGAAACCGGTCTTCGTGGACATCCTCGACGCACCAAATTTACCACAAAAACTGAACAAAACAGCCGGATTTGGTCAAAAATAGACCTGGGTAGCTCTTTTCCGGATCAGCGCATGGTGCAAAAAGAAAAGAACCGTCACTGAGAGAGGACGGCGTCCATGTACTACTCCCGATGTCATCACGGCGACTGTCGCCCGCGGAGTCGACCAACGCCACCTGCCGACGCGCAAGGGTATTGCTCTAAGAAATATGTTTGTTGGGACATCCTATCCACTGGAAATACAGTATATCTGAAAGAAATGTTCCTGTTAGAATTGCTGCAGAAAAAGAAGCTGAGCAGAGGTCAGGAAGACTCTCTTCACGGGACGTGTGGTAGAACAATCTGGGGGGAAACAGCCTTTGTTGGGAGTGTTCTAGAGGGTGCTGTTGCATGATTGGTTGTAATTTAAATTTGTTTCTTATTTTTTTTTTTTAAAGAACATGGATAGGCTATAACAGTGCCTGCATAGGCCATTGAGGCCTAGTGTAATACACTTACTGCTATGTATATTTAAGGTTACCGTGGGACTCCCACCTCGACAACGGGGATGATTCAAGCATGTGAATCTTTGAAAGATCCAATACTGGGGAAATAAATGTTTCATTTGGGAGCAGAAGTATAAGGTAAGGAAAACGAACCATTCATTTGCAGAATGATACGCAGAAACATTCAAATTCTCTGGGTGAGTATGGGTGGCCGGACAGCTCAGTGAGGCAACAATCACTGTCAACACAATCTGCAAGACGAGTTCTGAAAATTCTGACTTGCTTTTCATTTAGAGGTCAGTAGACTGAGTACCATTAAATTGGATAATATTTAATCCTGTTTACAGAGCTTTGAAAAAAGGAGTAGTGTTGAATAAAGTGTCACACAAAATAAATAGAACTGCTCAAAATAACGGACAGGTAAGACATAGGCACCACTACTGGGGTGAGGAAGGACTGATACGACAGTGATATTAAAATGAGGATTTTTTTTTTACGGCTGAACTAAAAATTAAAGCTCAAATTAGAAAATGTAATGGACACATTACCTTGGCTCGAAGCTTACCGTCACTAACCTGCATTCACTTAAGCAAAATCACTATCAACTACCAACAGATTGGCTGTTGCCTATCATTAAAGAACCTGAAATTGGCATTTCCATAATTTGCGATGTACTGGAATTGTATATTACAAATTATCCATTCACCTACATAATATAAACTGGAACTGTAATTTATATTACAACATGCTCAAACCTACCTAGTTATATCATACACCATAAGCGCTCCTGCTGCTCCTCTGTAGTAGCTTCTTGTGACAGCTCTAAACCGTTCCTGTCCTGCAGTATCCCAGATTTGCAGTTTAATTTTCTGGCCACTAACTTCTATTATTCTTGTACCAAATTCAACACCAATAGTGTGAGGACAATCAGCCATAACTGTTAACATAAAAAAAAAAGACAGTAAAAGTTCACAAAGAAAAGTCAACATTGCTTCCCATCAAAGAGTTACTTACCTTATGAGTCAATTGTAAATGTTTATATATAAATAATAAATTCACAATACATAAAATAAGAAAAGTCCAGGTTTTACAGGGATATATGTAATTAGAATTTGGTAATAGTTCTGTGAGTAGACAATATGCTGCAAACAGTCTTGATTGGTTAACTTTTAAAACTCAGTGTAAAAACAATTTAAAACTGTACAGAGTGAGCCAGGCTCATCCTTTTAACTGTTCTCTGCATATCAATAGATGCTGTTCAATCATCTGAGGGAAAGTCTAGACAATTTCAACGATCTCAAGACGCATTTGTTCAAATACCTTGACCACCAAGAGACTGCAAACTGTTTCATTTCTCTGTGGCCAGCTTATTCACTATTGTAAGCCCCACTCTCCCGGTCGTCTTTTTTGGAACAAGGAAATAGCGAGAATAACAGCTCACTCCTACTTCGGAGTTAAGGACCCTCTCAATAGCCCCTTTAGAGAGTAATAGTTGTGCTCTCCTGAATTTCTGCCAGAGAGGGGTAGAACAGAGCAGAAAGAAAGGGTATTGTATATCCATGTTAGGCGATTTGCATGACCAATCAGTCAGACATAATGGATCCCTATCCTAGGAGGAAATACTGAATCCTGCTTGCACTAGATGGGTGTGCACTACTAAGGGGAAATTAAAGCAGCTTAGTGGCTACTGCCACAGGGGAAGGGAAATGGAAGGACTGGTGTTCCTCTGTTGGAATGCATGCTGCCTTCCTGATCCACGCTCCCGGTCTTGAAAGGACTGAGGTGATTGGGAGACTGTTCCACCGCCCAAGTCCCTTTCTTTTTCAACCTCTGAAACTGAAGTTCCCGATGGCAACGTGCTTTTCACAGGGTGAACAGGTCAACCAGGGAATTGAGCAGTTTACAAGCACAGAGATCTAATCAAAAGGGCAAGTCTTTAGGACCTTACGAAAATTCAAGATCTCCTCTGCTGGTAGTTTGGTGAAAATAATCCCACAACCTTGGAGCAATTTAGGAGAACGGTCGCCTGCCCAGGAAAGACTTTCGTATGCGTGGAATCAAGAGCAGCAACACATCCCAGGAGTGTAAAAGCCATTGAGGGACGAAAATTAGTTACTTACCTGTAACTGCAGTTCTCCAGTATTGGTATCTTTCATAGATTCACATGCTTGAATCATCCCCGTCGTCGAGGTGGGAGCCTCACGGTAAACTTAAATATATAAAAAGCAGTAAGTCAGTAAAAATAAAACCAGTAGGCCCAAGTAGGCCTCATAAGGTATTTTACAGTCTATCCACTTTGTTTTGTGAAAAGACCCAAACTTGAGTATCAACCAATCAGGATTCAGCCCCTCCCAAACACTCCCAACAGAGGCTGAATTCCCTCAGATTTTCTATTAGGAGTGTGAATTTTAATATCTGTATAATAGGGGAGCCTCTGAGGGGAGGAGGGTGGGTCGCATGTGAATCTATGAAAGATACCAATACTGGAGAACTGCAGTTACAGGTAAGTAACTAATTTTCTTCTCCAGTATTGGATCTTTCATAGATTCACATGCTTGAATCCGAGTAACGAGCAGTAATGTTTTCTTACTTACTGAATTACATTGACTGTAATTCCATCGTAATTCTATACGTGATGTGATTCACATTAGTTCAGTTTTAAATATGCGCTTACATATAATTATATTTATATTCACAAACATACGAATATAAAAGCAATAAAATGTGTGTGGCAAGAAATCCTGACACAGTTTATGTTATTATTATGGAGAATACGACACGTTAAACAGTAGAAGAAAATGAACTATTAATGACCATACCTCGAGTGTGGTGGTGGGATGTGTAAGAGGTTCACCTTAACGAAATAGATGCCTCAGCACTGCTTGTCCCACTGCTGTATCGACCTGGTTTGTCTCCTCTAGACAGTAATGTCTTGTAAATGTGTGTTGGCTGGACCATGTTGCTGCTCTACAGATGCTATGTAGTGGTACACCTGCAAAGAGTGCCGCTGAAGTGGCTACCGATCTTGTAGAGTGGGCTCTCACCTTGGTGTGGAGCGGCTTTCCTGCTTTTGAATGGCAGAATTGAATCGCCAGGCCAATCCATCTTGCCAAAGTCTGTTTGGACACCGCGTGTCCCTTCTTTGTTCCGCCGAATGCTACAAATAATTGATCCGACTGGCGGATGGCCTGAGTTTTCTGTAGATAAAACTTTAAACATCTTTTAATATCGAGAGAATGTAATGTTTTTTCCGCCACTGTTTGCGGATTTGGAAAAAAGGTTTTTAAGATGACTGGTTCATTTAAATGAAATGTTGAGGGAACTTTCGGAATGAATTTAGGATTTGTCCGCAGGATGACACCTGAGTTTGTAAACTGGAGGAACGGCTGTTTGATGGTGAAAGCCTGAATATCACTGACTCTTTTTGCCGAAGTAAGAGCTAACAGTAACGCTGTTTTCCATGCGAGGAATTTTAGGTCAGCTTTGTGGATCGGCTCAAAAGGAGCTTTCATGAGTTGCATCAACACAACATTCAATGACCATAGAGGCGGGGGTTTCCTAATTGGCGGGAAGACCCGAAAAAGGCCCTTCATAAATTGTTTGACAATTCTTGTGGAACACAAAGAGAGTCTATCTGGTGATCTGCGGTATCTGGAGATTGCTGCCAGATGTACCCGTATGGAAGAATATGCAAGTCCTGATTTTGCCAGGAGCAGGAGATATGGAAGTATCTGTTCCGGAGTAGAAGATAAAGGATGTATATTTTCCGCTGCACACCAAACACAAAACCGTTTCCATTTAAGTCTATAGGTTTTGTTGGTAGTGTCAGCTCTAGCTTTTGCTAAGATGTCTCTACACTCTGGGGAGATTTTGAGATTTAAGTATTCATTGTGTTCAGGAGCCAAGCTGACAAATGAAGAGACGACGGATGTGGGTGTGTGACTTGTCCCTGGTGCATCGTTAAAAGAGTCGGACTCTGTCTGAGTGGTAGATGTGGTCGTTCGGAGAGCATGAGGAGCTCCGTATACCATATTTGTCTGGGCCATCTGGGAGCTATGAGTAGAAGTCGACACTCCTCCGTCTTCATTTTCCTGATGACTCTCGGAATGAGTGGGATCGGAGGAAAAGCGTAGGCATAAACTCCTGACCATCTCATCGAAAACGCATTCCCCCACGAATCTTTTTGGGGAAGCCAACTTGCGTAGAACTGGCATTTCTTGTTCTCAAGAGTGGCAAATAGGTCTAAGTTTGGTTTGCCCCACAATAGAAACAGGCCATTGAGAGTTTTCTGGTCTAGCTCCCACTCGTGATAAGGAATTACTGTCCTGCTCAAGGTGTCTGCTAGAACATTGATCTGTCCTGGCACATGCTCCGCTTTTAGTGAAATATTGTGTTTGATGGCCCATGTCCAAATTTGTTGGGCTAGCTGCGAGAGTTGTAGGGACCTTGTGCCTCCTTGCTTGTTTAGGTAAAACATGCTGGTCATGTTGTCCGTCCGGATTAAGACGCTTGAACATTGTATCTTTGGCAAGAAAGCTTTTAGAGCTAAGTGTATTGCTTTGAGTTCTAGATAATTGATGTGGAGCTGGCTCTCTTGCTGATTCCAGATTCCGCTGATTTGCAGGTCCTGGCAATGTGCACCCCATCCTTCGAGAGAGGCATCCGTTGTTACTATGTAACTTGGTGTTTGAAGAAGAAAAGACAGCCCTTTTGAGAAATTGGTTGGAGTCGCCCACCACCTCATAGTGTTCTTCATTAGAGGCGTTATGCGAATCTTGTCTTCGAAGGAGCCGAGGACCTGTGTCCATTGTATGTCCAATTGCTCTTGCAGGGGTCGCATATGGAGCCTGCAATCTGGGACTAGCGGAATGCACGATGATATCATTCCGAGCAATGATTTGTAGATGCGGACTGAAACGAACTTTTTTCTGGATAGGTTGTCTGCCAACGAGGTTAACTTTTGTTTCCTCTCGTGTGATGGGTACGCTTTGCTGCGTACTGTGTCCAAAATTGCTCCCAAGAAACTCAATTCTTGTTTGGGGTATATCTGAGATTTCTGGTAGTTGACTACAAACCCCAGGCTGTGTAACAAATGAAGGCAATAGGAAATATGATTTGTTACTTGGAATTTTGAGGGTGCCTTTATAAGCCAGTCGTCCAGGTAAGGGAAGACCTGGATACCTGCCTGGCGAAGATGTGCTGCTACTGGAGCTAGCATTTTTGTGAAGATTCTGGGGGCTGATTTGAGACCGAATGGTAGAACCCGGAATTGGAGGTGCATACTTCCTACCCTGAACCTTAAAAATTTGCGATGGTTGCGATATATGGGGATATGAAAATAAGCATCCTGGAGGTCTAGGGATGCCATCCAATCGCCCGTGTTTAAGAGACGCAGGACATCCTGCAACGTTACCATCCTGAACGATTGTTTCTTTAGAAACTTGTTTAGTGCTCTCAAGTCCAGGATGGGGCGCCAGTCTCCTGAGGGTTTCTTGAGAAGGAAAAACCGGGAATAGAATCCCTTGTTCCTTTGAGATAAAGGGACTGGTTCTATTGCTCCTTTTGTTAGCATTATCCTTACTTCCCTGAGAAGTTGGCTCAACCTCAGAGGCGGTGTACCCGATGGAGGGACACTCGGTGGTGTTTGGATAAATTCCAGAGTATGACCTCTGGTCACCACATCTAGTACCCATCTGTCCGATGTTATAGCCTTCCACTTGGGGAAATAAGAATTGATGCGACCTCCGACCTTCAATATTGATTGGGGAGGTGTTGAGATTATCCGCTGGTCATTGCTTTCTGCCTGTATCTCTTGCTCGGGCAGCTCCTCTTCCTCTAGCCGGATGTTTGTAAGCTGCGGCTGGTGGTAATCGATAATGCTGCTGTTGTTGATGGTGCTGATGTCCTGGTCCTGTGGAGGAAGATGTATATTGTGACCTGTATTGTTGGTATCCACCTCGAAAGGAGTAATTACCTCTACCCCTTGCTCCACGAAAAGGTAGTTTTTTATATTGCAGGGTACCTAGGGATTTTGCCGTATCGGTATCCGTCTTGATAGCCTGCAGCATATCATCGACATGTTTGCCAAACAAACTCTCTCCATCGAAGGGCATGTCGAGAACACGAGTCTGGACTTCTGGTCTGAATGAAGTAGCTTTAAGCCACCCTTGTCTGCGAAAGACTGCTGCTCCAGCTAATTGTCGAAAACCAGTGAGGGAAATATCTATTGCACTGTCTATTATCTCTGCGGAAACCCTTTCTCCCTCCTGCAAGACCTTTTTAGCCTCCACCTTGAGATCTTCTGGCAGTGAATCTACAAAAACGGACATGTCTGCCCACATCTGCCGATCGTACCTTCCCAGGATGGCGAGGGAATTTGCCGCCTTGACCGTTACTGCAGCAACCGAGGAGAATTTCTTACCGATATTGTCTAGTCTCCTTCCCTCTTTGTCTGGGGGAGACGCAATAGGTGTAGAGGGGTTTTTGGATCGTCGTTGAGCCGCCTGTGATATAACCGAGTCAGGTTTCGGTTGTGAGACTAAACAGGCCGGAGAATCATCTGGGGCCTTGTATTTTTTCTCTAGCCTTGGCATTTGTGAAGGCACTGTTGCCGGGTTTTTCATTGCCTTCAAACCCTCCTGCCATAAGAAATCCACAATAGGTATGGCTCTTACAGATCTCTTTGATGGCTCTTTAAAGTCATACAAAAAACACTCAGTTTCATGGGAAACAATTTCCAGGCCAAAACGTTTCGCCGCTCTCTCTATGATATTATGGAAACCTCCTATGTCTTCTGGAGGAGAATCCACTGGAGCTGCTGGAGGTGGAGATGGTGTGGGAACAAGATAGTCGTCCCATTCACTAGCCGCTGAATCTGCTAGTTCGCCCTCTTCCCTTTCGTCGTCCGACGAGAGATAAGCTTCCGGAGCTTGGCTAGTTACAGGTCTACTAGCCTGTGGCGTTTCGGAAACATTAGTAGTTTGAGCTTGCTGGTAACTCTGAGGTCTAGGTGGCGTGGACGGAGTTGACGGTGGGAACCTTTTATAGTAGTCCTTCAACATATGTTGTAAATCTGTCACTAATGTGCTAGGCATAGCTAGAGGCGATGGTTGGTTTGCCTGTGGATAAGATGTTGAAGCATAACTATGCTGGTAATGTTGATCCTCTTCTTCATCAAACTCTTGACATTTGACATTTAGTTGGGACGGGCTACTAGCTTCCCCAAACATTCCTTGAACGTCATCATCCTCATCGTCTAAAAGATGTTGCGGTGGGTATGGCAGCACCTTACTTGGTGATGTATGCATCGGCAAAATGTCAGATGGCTTGTCCCCTATATTAATAAGGGAAAGGGGTAAGAATCTGGTGGAGTCCTCATGATGGTATGAGGAATGAGCTGGTGAAATGTCCAAAGGTTTGTAAACTGTTAATGCTGTGGTGATCGTCGGATCCATCGTCGACGGTTCCCTCGTCGACGGCTCCCTCGTCGACGGCTCCCTCGTCGACGGGTCTCTCGTCGACGCTTCCGTCCATGACTGCGTCTTTTCCTTAGTCGACGATCCCTTCGTCGACGGGTATTTTAGCGACGACGGTCGCTTCGCCGACGTAGTTTGCGTAGATGGGAGTGCCCTGGATGATTTGTGAACCCAGGAGGCCTCCGCTGTCGACGATGTGGTTGCCGACGAAGCTCTTTTGAAGATTTTTGCAGTAATAATCATCGATGACAAAGGCGACGACGTCATAATCATCGGTGAGGATGGTGTTGTGAACGTCGACGATACCGTGGTCGCTGTTACCGTCGACACTGTCGTCGACGGGGCAGTCGTCGACGGTTGTTTTTTCACCAAAAAGAGTTTTTCTGACTCTTTTTGTGGTGACAGAGACAGGGATGGTTTCTTTCAGGTGCTTTTCCGGTGTAACGGCGTAGTAGGTTCTGAATGAACCTTTTTTGGTCCATGTTTAACTGCCTCTTCAGTTAAGACTTGTTTAGTCTTTTTGTGCATTTTTCTTGGTGGTTCATCCGCACCTCTATCTCTCTCACCTGTTCTTTTCTGAGGGCGAGAAGTTTGTGGTGACTCTTCGCTGTCTGATGAAGGATGCTCTAAGGCTTTCTGTTTTTGCAGCCATAAGAGAAGTCTACCCTCTCGGTCTTTGAGGGTTTTTTGACTAAAGGTGCGACAGATTTTGCAGTCTCTCACCTTATGGTCTGGATGAAGGCAGTAAATACACTTCTTGTGGGGGTCATCAATATGTAGTCTCTTCTTCCCACAGTTGTCACAGTCTCTGAACAGACCCTTCTTTGCCTTTTCAGACATAGTAAAGTTGTAAGTAGTTTCCTGAGAGAAAAAACAATCTTCAGTCAGAAAATAGGAAAAAAACTGAGCAGAGCTCAGGGAGACTCCCTTCACACGACGTGCGGTAGAAAATCTGAGGGAATTCAGCCTCTGTTGGGAGTGTTTGGGAGGGGCTGAATCCTGATTGGTTGATACTCAAGTTTGGGTCTTTTCACAAAACAAAGTGGATAGACTGTAAAATACCTTATGAGGCCTACTGGTTTTATTTTTACTGACTTACTGCTTTTTATATATTTAAGTTTACCGTGAGGCTCCCACCTAGACGACGGGGATGATTCAAGCATGTGAATCTATGAAAGATCCAATACTGGAGAAATAAAGAAACAATTTAGGGTGGATACCAAACACAAGCTCATGTTCATAGAAAGCAGTGTTAAGAAGCATTGAGATTTAAAAAATAAGACCCTGCTGTACTGGAACAGAGTGAATATTTTTAAGATAGACCGAAACATATCTTTGTGGCGGCAAATCCAACAAAAACCTCACTGCAAGTTTCTGAATGTCAAATACATTATCCTGATTACTTTGGAGGTCCACGAAAAAATTCTGCAGTAGACCAAGCAATCGAGAAGATCAATGCATGTCAGGAGTCCTCAGGAAGAAGAGTGTATTTTACACAAGTGTAGATAATAAAAGCATGAGGATCAGACAGCTTTAATTTGCTCTATAAAGGATTGATTAACATCCAAAATTACTCTTAAGTTCTTGAGTGAATTCTTATACATCTGAGCACGCCTAGTTCTAAAGGTCATCAAGAAGGGGACAAGATCATAGATGTTCCTGCAAAGAGCAGCAGCTCCATGTCATCCCTGTAACTTGAGGGAAAACCTTTACATCCATCCTTCCACAGTTACCAAGCAGGCTTGAATGTTATGAGAGGCACAACATAATGTGCAAAACAGATTTGGGAGTTGGTCACAGGAGAAGTGTAAATCCATAGCTGCGAATGATGTCAGCAGTGGGTGATCAATATTTCTTTTAAAAACTACAGGATCCCACACATTAAGGATTTTGCTTTGGTACTGAACCGTCTCAGAAGCACAGACTGGGGCAGATTAAAATGAAGCAAATCACTGCAAAGCTTGATCTTGGACTCCAATGAAGCAGCAATGGCTATTTCAGTGAACATTTCAGCAGGGAATAAAAATTACCAGATTTTATAGTAGCACAAAGTATACTATGAGAAACCATATTAAGAGTTGCCCTTAAACCTTAAAAGATAAGTGTTGCGCTGTCTCCTTTTTCCGGGCAGCATACATCATCATCTGTAACTGCTAATAGGGCAGCTTTGATTCCACATTAAGGGTGAAACCCAGCCTGAAAAATCTAAATTAATGAAGGGCTCGTGAAATTAAGAAAATTGACGCCTCTTTCTAAAATATCCGCTGGCAACTGAGAGAAAGACTACTTGATAATTGCTCAGCACTGTTGGGTGAGACGTCAGTGTCTTCAGCAGCGGAACCTCAAAACCTTGCTTCTGGGACTAAGGTAGTGCAGCTGATTTTAAAGAGAAACTGCATAACAGTGTAAGATACAACACAATTAAAACAATAGCCGTGTTGAAACTGGTGGCAGGGCAAGAATGATACGCTGATCCAGATTTGGTATTTGCCTTGAATAATTTGATGTCTTCGAGGCAGAATTGTTGAAAGCAGAGTTGTGATCCTCCATGTACAGGACCTTTTAGGTCTGAATCAGAGACAGCTATAAAAGACTTGTGTAAGAGAAAAAATCATGATGAAATACACATAACAGTAGCTATATAGCAGGGCTTTTGAGTCAGCCCTCTTCATCATCTGGTCTGTCATTCACATTTTACTTCTGTTCACCATACCATATTACATGGGCTGGTGGTTCAGCCCACTTCAACTACTAGACTTCCTTTGAGTAATAACACTTTTCCTGATCAAATGTGCATACCTGCCGAAAAAGAAGTGACCTTCAGTGCCAAGGATTGTTGGCCAATACTCTTCTTTGCAATGCTTTCTTCTATTATAATACTTTTTTTTTACTCATTCTAAGTACACCTGCTTACTACAGAGCACCCATACTGCTTTAGAAAACTTGGATGATTTTTTTTTTCTTTTAACATTTTACTGCAATCATAATGACCAGTATACTTAAGGCTGTAGCATGTTCTATTTCTTTTTATTGTTGTTGCATATATTTGTAAAAAGGAAAGAATGACCATTCCAGCTTACCAATTCAAAAGCTACTAGTTTTAATAGTGTTGGGGTAGTTTGGAGATAGATTTGCACTATAAAGCCTTAGTACATAGCCACAGGAGAGGTGTACATTTACCAGTGTGTGTGTAGATGCAAGAAGGAATATGCGCTGAATCTGTGATGGGATCTGGTTATATAATATGCTGGCAGGTTTTAGTGGTGTTGGGGGTGTTTGTAGTAGCTTGCAGCTCACAGATTTAAGGTGCAGCAAGCAGCATTTACAAGTCCCTATGTGTGGCAAAACGGAACACATGTGAGCCTCTAGAAGGCAGTCATTACCAGAAAGACTGACTTGTCAAGTTAGTTGTGACTGCAGATGTTAAAACAAATTTTTAATGAAGGAGTTTGCATCAAATGAATTTTGACATTGAGCGACCACTCAATGAGATTTGTCTCAACTAACAGGCACTTTCTATCCGGTATCAACTCAAATAGAACCGCTCATATGAAGAGCGCCTAACCATTTATCTGAATGGAACAGTGGCCAGCAAATAAGGGTGAAGAGAGACCATACTAAGGGAACATCTGAAATATCCAATAGTGATATATCATGGGGTGTAAGGAGAGGGAGGAGACAGAACTAGTTGATCAGCTATAGTTTATCTTTATACCTAGAAGCCGGACGACTTCAGTGGTGTGGGAATGAAAGGTCTCCATGAGGAGGCTTTTCTTCAAATATGTTTGCAGTATTGAACATTTGGCTATCTCCACAGATGTGTGAGCCCAGATTTTGCTAGCTGCAAAAGATATTGTATAATCTGTTCAGGATTTGAAGAAAATGGGTGCAAGTTCCTTTGCAGGCACCAAATACAAAAGTGTTTCCATTTCAATTTATATGATTTGTTGGTGAAATCTGCTCTGGCCCTGGCTACAATTTATCTACAATCAGATGGAATGTCTAGGTTTTCAAACTCATGGTGTTCAGGAACCAAGTCGCTAAATGTAGATGCGTCGGACTGGGATATAAGGTGTGGCCCTTGTTCACTAATAGCATTTCCCGACTGGGCGTTAATTGTATGTGCGTTTTTTCCGAAAGCAGGATTAATTCTGTGTAACAGAACCATCTGGGCCATTTGGGAGCTGTAAGGATGATCTTGCACAGTTCTCTCTTTAGTTTGTGAAGGCTCCATGGGATTAGAGGAATCGGGGGGGGGGGGGGGGGGGTTTAGCGTAAGCACATATTTTTGACAATCTGATCGAAAATGCATCTCACCACAATCTTTTTTTGTGACGCCAAGTTGTATAATACTGGCATTTGCGGTTGTTTTTGGTCGCAAACAGGTCCAGTTTCGGGGTGCCCCATCAAATATGTTCTGCAATATTTGATGGTCGAATTCTCACTAGTGGCAGGTTGAAGTTAATCTGCTCAGTTCCTGCGCTAGCACATTCGATGCTCCTGGCAAATGTTCCGCTCTGAGAGATATTTCGTTTTCTCTCACTAGCCCACGTCCAAATTTCCTACGCATGATGTAACAGAGCTGCTGATCTCATCCCTCCCGGTTTAAGAAGTGCATGCACGTGGTGCTGTCCATTCTGATGAGCACAGACAGTTTCACAAATCTGGGAAGGAATGAATGGAATGCTAGAGCTATGGTTTTTAGTTCTAGATAGTTGATATGAATTTTCTTGTCAGAATTGCACTATTTTCCATTGACAGATCCTGAAATGGGCACCCCCTCCTTGTAGGGACGCATCTGTCGTTATTACAAAATCCATTACAGGGGACAGAAATATTTTTGTCTGTCTGTCCAATGAGGCTGTTGCTTTGTCCGTATTGGTGTTGATTACTGCACAGAGGAAGGTTATTTCTGTTTTTTGGAAAGAGGGATGACTTTTGAAGATTTGCTGTGAGACCCAACTTCTCGAACAATGTGAGACATATGTTTGTAAGCTCCGTGTTATTTTTTTTTTTTTTTTAACTAATGGTGCCTTGATCAACCAATCGTTCAAGTATGGGAATACTACCGAAATCCTGTTGAGGATATGTCGATAGCACAGTCTATTATCTCTGCAGACGCTCTTTCCCCTTCTAGGAGAATTTTTCTGGCTTCTTCTTTAGAGTCATCTGGATGGAGATCTATGCATTGTGACATATCTGACCACATCTGCCTGTTGAACATTGAGAGAATAGACAGTAAATTAGCTGTGGCAACTGTAAGCCCTGCCATACTCGAGAATCGCTTTCCAATAGAAAGAAGGCGGCAGCCCTCCCTATCTGGTGGCGTCATAATGGGCACCAACAGATTTTTGGAACGCCTCTGGGCCGCTGGACTAATAACAGAGTCTGGCCTCAGGTGGCCTACTAAACATGCTGGTGCATTGTCTGGCACATTGTATTTTTTTATTCAGTCTTGGCATGACTGCTGATATGGTGGCTGGATTCTTCACAGTGCAAATACCGTCTTGCCAGATTAAATCTATTATGGGTATTGTTTGACTTTTCTCTGGGTTCCTTAAAATCTTATAAGAAACAGTCTGTCTGTTTAGAGGTAAGAGGTAATAGAAACCGTTTTGCTGTGCGCTCCATTAGGCTATGAAAACCATCAATATCGTCTTATGGAGAGTCTGCGGGAGGTGGTTGTGGTGGTGATGGTGGCTGGATGATGTAATTGTCCCACTCTGAAGAGGTGGAGGCTTGGTCTCAGATTTCATCCTCTTTTCCTTGTTCCTCTTCTGGTGACCTGGTGGGTCTGCTAATGGCATTGTAGATAGAGGCACGAATAAAGATAGTGTAGTAGGGTGAGTGGGTGGCATCTGAGGAGGTGATCACACTGGAGTTTGACACTACGATGAAGGTGTAGATTGTGCAGGTTCAGGAAATCATCTATAATAATTTTGGTGCATTGCTTGTAGATTAAATATCAAGTCATGTGGTATATGGACTGTTTAGTCCTGCGGGGAGCTGAGAGGACAGCTCTGTCCTACTTTTTTATTCATGTAAGTATTGTCCTGACAGAACTGGTGTAGGAAGTTGGCTCTGTATGCACTATTTCAAAGTAAGGAATAGTATGCACAGAGTCCAAGGGTTCCCCTTAGAGGTAAGATAGTGGCAAAAAGAGATAATACTAATGCTCTATTTTGTGGTAGTGTGGTCGAGCAATAGGCTTATCAAAGGAGTAGTGTTAAGCATTTGTTGTACATACACACAGGCAATAAATGAGGAACACACACTCAGAGACAAATCCAGCCAATAGGTTTTGTTATAGAAAAATATATTTTCTTAGTTTATTTTAAGAACCACAGGTTCAAATTCTACATGTAATATCTCATTTGAAAGGTATTGCAGGTAAGTACTTTAGGAACTTTGAATAATTACAGTAGCATATATACTTTTTACATAAAACACAAATAGCTGTTTTAAAAGTGGACACAGTGCAATTTTCACAGTTCCTGGGGGAGGTAAAGTAATGTTAGTTTTAGCAGGTAAGTAAATCACTTACAGGTCTCAGTTTTGGGTCCAAGGTAGCCCACCGTTGGGGGTTCAGAGCAACCCCAAAGTTACCACACCAGCAGCTCAGGGCCGGTCAGGTGCAGAGGTCGAAGAGGTGCCCAAAACACATAGGCTTCAATGGAGAGAAGGGGGTGCGCCCCGGTTCCAGTCTGCAAGCAGGTAAGTACCCGCGTCTTCGGAGGGCAGACCAGGGGGGTTTTGTAGGGCACCGGGGGGGGGACACAAGTCCACACAAAAAGTACACCCTCAGCAGCGCGGGGGCGGCCGGGTGCAGTGTGCAAACAAGCGTCGGGTTCTCTGTAGGTTTCAATGGGAGACCAAGGGGTCTCTTCAGCGGTGCAGGCAGGCAAGGGGGGGGGGCTCCTCGGAGTAGCCACCACCTGGGCAAGGGAGAGGGCCTCCTGGGGGTCACTCCTGCACAGAAGTTCCATTCCTTCAGGTGCTGGGGGCTGCGGGTGCAGGGTCTTTTCAAGCCGTCGGGAAATTAGAGATCAGGCAGTCGCGGTCAGGGGGAGCCTCGGGATTCCCTCTGCAGGCGTCGCTGTGGGGACTCAGGGGGGACAACTTTGGTTACTCATGGTCTTGGAGTCGCCGGAGGGTCCTCCCTGAGTTGTTGGTTCTCCACCAGTCGAGTCGGGGTCGCCGGGTGCAGTGTTGCAAGTCTCACGCTTCTTGCGGAGAGTTGCAGGGGTCTTTAAATCTGCTTCTTGAAACAAAGTTGCAGTCTTTTTGGAGCAGGGCCGCGGTCCTCGGGAGTTTGTCTTTCTTGAAGCAGGGCAGTCCTCTGGGGCTTCGGAGGTCGCTGGTCCTTTGGAAAGCGTCGCTGGAGCAGGTTTCTTTGGAAGGCAGGAGACAGGCCGGTAGGACTGGGGCCAAAGCAGTTGGTGTCTTCTGTTCTTCCTCTGCAGGGGTTTTTCAGCTCAGCAGTCCTCTTCTTCTTGTAGTGTCAGGAATCTAAATTCTTAGGTTCAGGGAAGCCCTTAAATACTAAATTTTAGGGCATGTTTAGGTCTGGGGGGTTAGTAGCCAATGGCTACTAGCCCTGAGGGTGAGTACACCCTCTTTGTGCCTCCTCCCAAGGGGAGGGGGTCACATCCCTAATCCTATTGGGGGAATCCTCCATCTGCAAGATGGAGGATTTCTAAAAGTTAGAGTCACTTCAGCTCAGGACACCTTAGGGGCTGTCCTGACTGGCCAGTGACTCCTCCTTGTTGTTCTCATTATTTCCTCCGGCCTTGCCGCCAAAAGTGGGGGCCGTGGCCGGAGGGGGCGGGCAACTCCACTAGCTGGAGTGTCCTGCGGTGCTGGAACAAAGGGGTGAGCCTATGAGGCTCACCGCCAGGTGTTACAGCTCCTGCCTGGGGGAGGTGTTAGCATCTCCACCCAGTGCAGGCTTTGTTACTGGCCTCAGAGTGACAAAGGCACTCTCCCCATGGGGCCAGCAACAGGTCTCTAGTGTGGCAGGCTGCTGGAACCAGTCAGCCTACACAGATAGTTGGATACAATTTCAGGGGGCACCTCTAAGGTGCCCTCTGGGGTGTGTTTTACAATAAAATGTACACTGGCATCAGTGTCCATTTATTGTGCTGAGAAGTTTGATACCAAACTTCCCAGTTTTCAGTGTAGCCATTATGGTGCTGTGGAGTTCGTGTTTGACAAACTCCCAGACCATATACTCTTATGGCTACCCTGCACTTACAATGTCTAAGGTTTGGCTTAGACACTGTAGGGGCACAGTGCTCATGCACTGGTGCCCTCACCTATAGTATAGTGCACCCTGCCTTAGGGCTGTAAGGCCTGCTAGAGGGGTGACTTATCTATACTTGCATAGGCAGTGAGAGGCTGGCATGGCACCCTGAGGGGAGTGCCATGTCGACTTACTCATTTTGTTCTCACTAGCACACACAAGCTGGCAAGCAGTGTGTCTGTGCTGAGTGAGGGGTCTCCAGGGTGGCATAAGACATGCTGCAGCCCTTAGAGACCTTCCCTGGCATCAGGGCCCTTGGTACCCGGGGGTACCAGTTACAAGGGACTTATCTGGATGCCAGGGTGTGCCAATTGTGGATACAAAAGTACAGGTTAGGGAAAGAACACTGGTGCTGGGGCCTGGTTAGCAGGCCTCAGCACACTTTCAATTCAAAACATAGCATCAGCAAAGGCAAAAAGTCAGGGGGTAACCATGCCAAGGAGGCATTTCCTTACAACTGGTCATCATCCTGGTATTCAACCTGTAATTTGGAGGGGCTGTGAACTACTCTAAAAGGTCCTTCGTCGTCCAAATCATCTAGCAGATGATGCTGTGGATACGGGGTGACCTTACTTGGTGAGGTGTGTTCCGGGCGTAGCCTTTCTTCTGTGGAAAGTGTAGACAAACATATCCCTGCTGCATGTATCAAGGGCATCTGTGTTACGCTGTAGAAAGCTTGGATGATAAAAAAAACTGTAGACGATGTGGCAGTCATCGGTACCCTCATCGACGGTGATGCTGTAGACAGTTCTCTTGTCAATGATACCTTCGTTGATGGGGTGATCGACGGTATTGTCACCGAGGGTGGTACCTTCTTAGTAATCCTCGTCAACGGAAATGGTGTCAGCTTTGCTATTTTGCTATACCGCTCTTCGGCAATAGCAGTTTTTGCTTTGTCGTTATTTTCTTCGTCGACTGAGCCTTAGTCATAATACTGAGAAAACTGAGAGGAGCTCAGGTAGACTCCCATCACCTGACATGCGGTAGAAAATCTGAGGAACTGGAGCCTTTGTGGTGACGGCTCTAGAGGGTGCAGTTGCCTGATTGGTCAATGAATGACTTTGGTCCTTTAAGAAAGGACATGGATAGGCTGTTAAGTTAAGGTTTGTATTCCTTTAAAAGCCTATTATAATAATGTACACTACTTGTTATGATACAGGGGACTCCCACTAAGACGACGGGGAACGATTCAAGCATGTGAATCTATGAAACGTCCAATACTGTAGGATTATAGGAGCCTCTGAAACTAGGGCTACAAAGTGGCCATCTGTGTGGGGGATTAGAGGGCACCCATCACCCTTGCTGTATCTGTGTCCTTCGAAATCTAAAGGGGAGTGTCGACTGAGGGCTAAAAAGATGCTCCTAGTGAAAGGACATGTTAAAAACCGCTTGCTGAACTGTTTGTTTTTTGTCCAGAGCAGCGGTTTCAAACCAGTTCCTTCTGAGGAGGACACTTGTGTTAATCCTGCATGCAACTGTATCTGAGGCTTCAAGGGCATAGTCAATGGAAATATTTGAAATTGTTTGCTCCTCAGCAACTATTTACTGCCCTCTTTTTTGGTGCTCATTTAGTAGAAACTGGAGGAGCTTTCCATTTTCACCCCAGTGAGCTCGGTCATATCTGGCTAGTTATGACTTGGAATTGGCGAAACACTGGCTGCATTGATTTTCTTGCTCTCCTTCTCAGGAGGAAGGGATTCCCCAGTGGCATGGCTACTGTGCTGGTGACAACGGAGTCAGAAGGGATCTGAGATCTAATATATATTGGTTCAGAAGGATCTGGCTTATATTTTTTGTCAACTCTAGGTGTGAACCCTAGAGCGGACGGGTTCCTTGCAGATTGTCATCATGACAAAGCATGCCCGAGAACACTGGGAGAACTTTTATATCCCTGTTTGTAGATGTCAATGTGTCAAACAAAGTCATGTTCAATGGGATCCCTGCACTAGGCTAGTAATGAACTCTGTCCAGTCAATCTAATAAGACACCATATTTCTGCGATCCAACCGAAGCAGATGTTCCTCCTCCTTGGCTGGATATGGAGAAAGGAAGAAACATAGAAGAGCAATAGACTGTCATACGGAATGCAGAAAGCACCTATTTTAAGAGGGATGGACAGCAGTGAAGAAGTAAAAGTTACTTACCTGTAATCCTTGTTCTTCTACACAGGAATCCTTAAAGTTACAAGCACTTTTTAAAGTGCTCTGTGACCCGGAGGTAGGCAATCTTGTGTCTCACAAAAGAGCGCACTGCCTTAGTAGACACTGCAACTTAAGGGAACTACTTTGTGCAGATGTGCTGTTGTAAAAGCACAGAATGCAGTCACTTACAGTGAAGGTAGCCAATGACTTAAGTGGGCGGCAGTATACATCAGATCTAAAAAGTGACTAGATACATTTTTAACATTTTTAAGAAAAGAAAAGCAGGGCAACATAAACAGACCGACTGGGAAAGACCACCTAAAGGCTTTCACGGTGTCTTCAAGGAATCCCTCTCCTCTAGTGGCCCATCATGTCATAAGTGTGACTGAGGTTCATTCCTTTTTACAGAGAGAAGGGATCGAGAATATTAAAACAAAAAAATGATGTTCAGCCATAAGGGGAGGTGGGAGGTTGGTAATGACTGACAAAGATTCTCTAAAAGAGAACCAGATTACACGGAAATAATTTTTTCATCTTGGCCAAGTGATTCTCCCTAACAGTCATAAGCACTGAATAATATAGCTATTCTAGCCCACATCAAAAGGTGGAGGAAGAAAGAAAAAAAAAATAATGCATTCTATCCACATAATGATCATGAAAGCCTGTTCCAGCTTGACATCATCCCTAGGGTCAGGATAAAGGCATTAGTGCCTTGTGGATGTAGACAGCCTTCAAAGATGTAGCTTTACTTAGGTCTTAAATAGGATGATTTCACAAAAGAACCAACTTTACAACTGTACTCTAATATAGTGATAGTATAGTGAACATTAAGCATGTAAGCAATACATCCATTTGCTAACACAGCAAGCGACTATTCACACCTGGAGATGGACACAGCACAGAGACAGCTCTTCTTGCAGCCACCGATGACATCTGCACACTCCTCGACTGCGGACACAACGCAGCACTTCTACTCATCGACCTCTCAGCAGCCTTCGACACGGTCTCCCAGAGCACGTTATGCACCAGACTCCATGACTCCGGAATCCGTGGAAAAGCCTTGCAATAGATCCACTCCTTCCTCACCGGAAGAACACAGAATCAGGATCTCACCCTTCATATCCAAACCAACAGAAGTCAGCTGCGGAGTCCCTCAGGGATCCTCCCTGAGACCAACGCTCTTAAACATACTTGGCCCCGCCGGCAGCCATCGTCAGAGACCAAGAAATGAACATCGTGCCATACGCCGATGACTCAACTCATCATATCCCTTACTGAAGATCCGGACAAAGGTAAGAGGAACTTTTAAACCGGGATGAAAGCCGTTGCCACCTGGATGAGGGAGAGCTGCCTCAATCTCAACTCGGGCAAGACAGAGCTCATCATCTTCGGAAACTCCACCTCAGCCTGGGACGACTCCTGTTGGCCCACATCACTCAGCGCACCACCTAGTCTGACTGACCATGCCTGCAACCAAGGAATCATCCTCGACTCCTCTTTATCAATGACCCGACAGGTAAACTCAGTCACGTCTTCCTGCTGGCACACCCTCTGCCAACTCCACAAATTCTTCAAAAGGATCCCTGTCGACTGCCGCAAAACAATCACCTACACCCTAGTTACTAGCAGGCTTGACAACAGCAGCGCACTCTATGCCGGCACCACAACAAACATCAGTAAACCACAACTCATCCAAAATGCCGCTGCAAGACTCGTCCTGAACCTCCCCCGCCAAGAACACATCCCTCAAAACCTGAGGCCCCCCCCCTCCACTGGGTCCCAGAAGAGAACTACTACTCACCCACACCTACAAGGCCTGCACAGCATTGGACTGGCCTACCTGAACCATTGCATCTCCTTCCATAACCACGCCAGACACCATCGCTTAGCAGGTGCTAGCTACCGTCCCACACATCCGGAAAACTGCCACTGGGGGAAGAGCTTTCACATACCTCGCAGCCAAGAGCTGGAACAACCTGCCCACGCACCTCAGACAAAGCCCATTTCTCACCATCTTCAGGAAGAACCTCAAAACATGGCTCTTCAAATGAGGCCCAGACCCACCACCACTACCTCACTGGTGAGTAGTTGAGCTTTACAAAATCTGATTGATTCTTTCAAAGTGGCTAAATACTTATTCTAAAAAAGACAGTAGCCCACAAACATTCAGATTGTCTAATATCTTTAGGACTGTCTAAATAGAATTAACACTCTTTAAACATACAACATGAAGGGAGGGTTAGAAAGTTAGAAAATAAATAATCTAACATAAAAAATTTACGTTAGGTAGGTAACTTGCATGACTATGCATCATCGGTTTGTTCTTATGGAACATTGTGAAGGGTTCTACTTCAAGTTGAAGTTACAGCTACAATGAACATGCCTTTCCGAGACAAATGTTGCAATCATATTATGTGTTTATTCAAACGTGGAAAACATCAGCTTCGTGGGAAAGGAGATGATGTAGGAGAAAACACTTCTGTATACCCCAACAGGAAATCTTTCACAACCAACATTCTGAAGAAAGGTTTGTGACAGAATTTCTATAGGCACTAGTAGCCATAAAACCTACCTTAATTGAAGAAAATGTGCAAACCTGACCTAGGGCAGGCAGTGGGGGAAAAAAAAAAAAAAAAAAAAAAAAAAAAAAAGGGAGTATCGCCTCTTCCTGACATCAGGAAGCATCAGAGTTGTTCTGAATACACCAGATAGAAAAAATCTTCCATTGCAAAGTTGAAAATGTTCTGGCTGAAAGAGACACCACTTCAATCAGAATGTCAACACAGTCTTATCATAAACTTAGATGGGCTTAATGTAAGAGTTCTGGAGTCGGTTTGCTAAATTCCAATGCCCTCAACTTGTAAAGGAGATCAGAACTGGGCGACAGTCTCCTGAGAGGTCCCTCTGACAGATGTAGGTGGTCTATAAACCACTACTCGCACAGCCATTAAGGAAGAGGTCATTAAGGCTATAAAATAGGACAACTTCATTACTACTGGTGGAAGAAGTATGATCAGGGGAAAGGCACAAAGAAATGTGCCTGACCAGTCTATCAAAAGGGCATTTCAACTGAACTTTGGTTAATAGCACCAGGAGGCAGTCTGATATTTCTTGTGATCTGGGTATACATGTAGGTCTAACAGTGAAAAGCTCCAATCTCAAAAAACATCTTGTGGAACTAAGTCATGCAGCATCCAACCATGATTATCGTGAAAAGACCTGCTAAACAATATAATTCTGCATATTTGGGAAGTGAACAGTCATGGCTTTTAAGACTAACATGAGTGAGTCATTTCCAGATCATCTGCACTTTTCAAGAGCGGTCAGGAATGCATTCCTTCCTGCTTGTTCACTGCTGTTGTGTTCACAATCTGTACAATAGGGACTGAAGGTAACCCAAGTGAGCACTCCATCCAAAGAGGCATCAGAGAAGATAATCTGTTTGGAGTTCCTGATGAAAAGGAATGCCCTACAATATATTTTAATGTCAGCACCACTGACAATGACTAAATCACAGACTGAAACAGACTGACTGTGTAATACCAGTTATCAGTCAGTTGGCACCACAGAGCCTCTAGACATAGTTGATCCTAGAAGAGAAAATATCTGACATGTCATTGGATGAAGAGTTGGTAGCATGCGGAGGCACTCAAATGGACAGAGGATATTCTCTCATCTGAAAGATACACTCCTGCAACCTCAGTGTCCGGTGATGTCGAAGCCTTAACTAGCCAATGGTTCAGACAGGGGCTACACAAAAAGTGTCTCTTGATATATGCAATAAAAACTGCCACACATTTAGAAAATGTTCTAGGATCCAACTTTAGCCTGAATGAAGGACTATGAACGGAAAATTATGACCGTAAAGTAGGATTCTTAGAAACATCTTTTTTTATTTTTTTTATTTTTTAACTGGGATGTGGAAGTAAACGCCCTAAAGATCAATGTCCCAATATCAGTCCTCTCGGTATAACTAGGAAAATATGATGTAAGGCCAGCCTTCTGAATTTTTGTTGATCAATCTGAGATCGAGAATGTGTCGGAGCTTACTTGAGTTTCCCTTTTGTGAACCAGGAAGTACCAGGAATAAATCTCAATTCAATTTTGGGACCTCTTCAATCGGTTTGTTTCCCAGCAAGGTCTTGACTATCTTCTGAAGATGTTCTCAATGGCTTTGACAGGCTCTTCTCAATCCCAGTACCACTTATTACCAAAACCCCTAGGGCTCACTAATGGACGAAGGGAGAAAGCGGGGTCACTATTTTGCTAAGTGGCTTCCCAGGAACAGTGGATGATTGATAACCAAATTTCCAATGAAAGTCTTCCAAAGGATCAAACACTAGCTTTGCTACTGGTGTTATGGCCAATAAAGGTTTTGAACACTGAAATAACAGCAGCCAAAAGATTTACATCAGTGTTTTCAATATTATGTCTTTCTCCCGACCACCTTGCCTTTCGTGCCTACATCTGTGAATTCATGCGAGCCATCTCCTCAGTGTTAGATCAGAATAGTGCATTAAAAGGTATTGACAGATTCATGATGTACTGCTGTACTTCCAGCTTTAAGCCAGCCAAGCGAAGTCAGGCACTTCGCTTTAGGGCAGTAGCCATGAGCAGCCATGTTAGAAAAGTCAGCATCAGTGCTGAAGACCAGGTTAAAGACAGACATGTCGTCTTTCAAAACATCCTGGAAGTCTTGTCAATCCTCTTGATGCAGTTTTTCAGATAAGTGATGGAGAAAGTCACATGGGGTTTTGTCATATCTGCTCAATAATGTAGTAGTAAAAGCCATCTTCACTTCAATTGCTACAATGCTATACAACTTTTTTCCTATAGAATGAAGGCACCTACGCTTGATGTTTTTCTGGAGGAAGGTTAGATGAAGAAAATGAGTTACCTGTAAGTGCGGTTCTCCGGTATTGGTATCTTTCATAGATTCACATGCTTGAATCATTCCCAGCTGTCTAAGTGGGACTATTCTAAAGCAATGTGTTATTACTATAATAGATAGATAGATAGGTTTTATAGCCTATGGTTCAATGCCTATGTCCTTTCTTAAAAAGTACCAAATCACAAACTTTAGCCAATCAGGCACTAGACCATTCCCAACAGAGGCTGATTTCTGAGCAAAAGTATGACTTAATAATCCCTGTCTGAAGGGAGCCTCTAAGGGGAGGAGGGCAGGTTGCATGAAAGACAAAAGTACTGGAAAACCACTGCTAAGGTAACTATTTATTTCTCCAGTATTGGATCTTTCATAGATTCACATGCTTGAATCAGAATAACAAGCAATAAAGGAAGAGAATGAAAATGTCACTTACCCAGTGTACATCTGTTCGTGGCATTAGTCGCTGCAGATTCACATGTTTGGCACAGTCCGCTGCCTGGTGTTGGGCTCGGAGTATTACAAGTTGTTTTTCTTCGAAGAAGTCTTTTTGGTCACGGGACCGAAGGACTCCTCCCTCTTTGGCTCCATTGCGCATGGGCGTCGACTCCATCTTAGATTGTTTTCCCCGCAGAGGGTGAGGATGGAGTTGTTTGGTATAAATAGTGCCCATGCAATGGAGTGAATATGTATGTATGATAAGAGTTTCTAATAATTATTTACAAATGTTCAGATGTTTAAGGTTTATGATCTACTTCTAAACGGCTACAGGCTTCCCGGGGAGGTGGGAGGGTACATGTGAATCTGCAGCGACTAATGCCACGAACAGATGTACACTGGGTAAGTGACATTTTCAGTTCGATGGCATATGTTGCTGCAGATACACATGTTTGGCATAGACTATAAAGCAGTTACCTCCCCTAAAAGCGGTGGTTTAGCCTGTAGGAGTTGAAGTAGTTTGGAATAATGTTCTTAGTACAGCTTGGCCCACTGTAGCTTGTTGTGCATTTAGTACGTCTACACAGTAGTGTTTAGTAAACGTATGAGGCGTAGACCAGGTTGCAGCCTTACATATTTCGCTCATAGGAATGTTTCCTAGAAAGGCCATTGTAGCACCTTTCTTTCTGGTTGAGTGTGCCTTTGGTGTAATAGGCAATTCTCTTTTGGCTTTAAGATAGCATGTTTGAATGCATCTGACTATCCATCTAGCAATGCCTTGTTTAGAGATTGGATTTCCTATGTGTGGTTTTTGAAAAGCTATGAACAGTTGTTTTGTTTTCCTGATTAGCTTTGTTCTGTCAATGTAATACATTAGTGCTCTTTTGATGTCTAGTGTATGTAGTGCCCTTTCAGCCACAGAATTTGGTTGTGGGAAGAACACTGGCAATTCTACTGTTTGATTTAAATGGAATGGTGAGATTACTTTTGGCAGAAATTTTGGATTTGTTCTTAGAACTATTTTATTGTTGAGTATTTGAATAAATGGTTCTTGTATGGTAAATGCCTGTATTTCACTTACTCTTCTGAGGGATGTGATTGCAATGAGAAATGCGACCTTCCAGGTTAGATATTGCATTTCACAGGAATGCATGGGTTCGAAAGGGGGACCCATGAGTCTTGTTAAGACGATGTTAAGATTCCATGAAGGAACTGGTGGTGTTCTTGGTGGTATAATTCTTTTTAGCCCTTCCATGAATGCTTTAATAACTGGTATTCTAAATAGAGACGATGAATGAGTAGTTTGTAGGTAAGCAGATATAGCTGCGAGGTATATTTTTATAGATGAAAAAGCGAGATTTGCTTTTTGCAAATGTAGTAAGTATCCTACTATGTCTTTAGTAGAGGCATGTACTGGTTGTATTTGATTGGCATGGCAGTAGTAAACAAATCTTTTCCACTTAGATGCATAGCAGTGTCTAGTGGAAGGTTTTCTAGCTTGTTTTATGACCTCCATGCATTCTTGTGTGAGGTCCAAGTGTCCGAATTCTAGGATTTCAGGAGCCAAATTGCCAGATTCAATGATGCTGGGTTTGGATGTCTGATCTGTTGTTTGTGTTGTGTTAACAGATCTGGCCTGTTGGGTAGTTTGACATGCGGTACTAGTGAAAGGTCTAGTAGAGTTGTATACCAAGGTTGTCTTGCCCATGTGGGTGCTATCAGTATGAGTTTGAGTTGGTTTTGACTTAACTTGTTTACTAGATATGGAAGGAGAGGGAGAGGGGGAAAAGCGTACGCAAATATCCCTGACCAATTCATCCATAGAGCATTGCCTTGTGATTCGCGGTGTGGGTACCTGGATGCGAAGTTTTGGCATTTTGAGTTTTCTCTTGTTGCGAACAAATCTATCTGGGGTGTTCCCCAAATTTGAAAGTACTTGTTCAGAACTTGGGGGTGAATTTCCCATTCGTGGACTTGTTGGTGGTCTCGCGAAAGGTTGTCTGCTAGTTGGTTTTGTATTCCTGGAATAAATTGTGCTATTAGGCGAATGTTGTTGTGAATCGCCCACTGCCAAATTTTTTGTGTTAGGAGGCACAATTGTGTTGAGTGTGTTCCTCCTTGTTTGTTTAGATAATACATTGTTGTCATGTTGTCTGTTTTGACAAGAATGTATTTGTGTGTTATTATGGGTTGGAAGGCTTTTAACGCTAGAAATACTGCTAACAGTTCTAGGTAATTGATATGAAATTTTGTTTCGTGTATATCCCATTGTCCTTGAATGCTGTGGTGATTGAGGTGTGCTCCCCACCCTGTCATGGAAGCATCTGTTGTTATAACGTATTGAGGCACTGGGTCCTGAAATGTCCGCCCTTTGTTTACATTTTTGCTGTTCCACCATAGAAGCGAGAGGTATGTTTGGCGGTCTACCAACACCAGATTTTGAAGTTGACCCTGTGCCTGTGACCATTGTGATGCTAGACACTGCTGTAAGGGTCGCATGTGTAGTCTTGCGTTTGGGACAATGGCTATGCATGATGACATCATGCCTAGAAGTTTTAGCGCAAATTTTGCTTGTATCTTTTGGTTTGGAAACATAGCACTTATTAGCTTGTGGAATGCCTGCACTCTTTGTGGACTTGGAGTGGCAATTCCTTTTGATGTGTTGATGGTTGCTCCTAGATATTGTTGTGTTTGACACGGTTCTAGGTGTGATTTTGTGTAGTTGATGGAAAACCCCAGTTTGTGAAGGGTTTGTATGACAAAAGTGGTGTCGTTTGCGCATTTTTTTACTGTGTTGGTTTTGATTAGCCAGTCGTCTAGGTAAGGGAACACATGTATCTGTTGTCTCCTGATGTGTGCTGCTACTACTGCTAGACATTTTGTGAACACTCTTGGTGCAGTTGTTATTCCGAATGGCAACACCTTGAATTGGTAATGTATTCCTTTGAATACGAACCGTAGGTACTTTCTGTGAGAAGGGTGTATTGGTATATGAAAGTACGCATCCTTTAGGTCTAATGTGGTCATGTAATCTTGCTGTTTGAGCAGTGGAATGATGTCTTGTAGTGTGACCATGTGAAAATGGTCCGATATGATGTAGGTATTTAGTGTCCTGAGATCTAATATTGGTCTCAATGTTTCGTCTCTTTTTGGAATTAGAAAGTACAGGGAGTAAACTCCTGTGTTTTTTTGTTGTACTGGTACTAATTCTATTGCATCCTTTTGCAGTAGTGCTTGAACTTCTAGTCCTAAAAGTTCTAAATGTTGTTGTGACATTTTGCGTGTTTTGGGGGGGATGTTTGGTGGGAAGTTGTGGAATTCTATGCAATAGCCATGTTGGATTATTGCTAATACCCAATTGTCTGTTGTAATCTGTTGCCAAGATTGGTAGAATTGGCTTAATCTTCCCCCCACTGGTGTTGAGTGAAGGGGTTGCGTGACTTGAAAGTCACTGTTTAGGTGGAGGTGTTTTTGGAGTCTGGAATCTTCCCCTACTCCTTGGGAAGTGACCCCCCCCGATATCCCCTGAAACCTCCCCTTTGGAAGGAACCCTGATATGGTGTGGTTCTTGATTGTTGGCTGGTGGTGTCTGTGGGTTGGCCACGAAACCCCCCTCTAAATGGAGTTTTTCTGAAAGAGCCTCTGCTCTGCGGGGAGTAGAGTGCGCCCATGGCTTTGGCCGTGTCTGTGTCCTTTTTAAGTTTTTCAATGGCTGTATCCACTTCCGAGCCAAACAGTTGTTTCTCGTTGAAGGGCATATTAAGGACAGCCTGCTGGATTTCAGGTTTGAAGCCTGAAGTGCGTAGCCAAGCGTGTCTCCTTATGGTGACAGCAGTGTTGACTGTTCTTGCTGCAGTATCGGCTGCGTCTAGTGAAGAGCGGATTTGATGGTTTGAGATCGTTTGTCCCTCTTCCACTATTTGCTGCGCCCTTTTTTGGTATTCCTGGGGAAGATGGTCTACGAGAAGTTGCATCTCGTCCCAGTGAGCGCGGTCATATCTGGCCAGCAGCGCTTGTGAATTTGCGATGCGCCACTGGTTGGCTGCCTGTGATGCCACTCTTTTCCCTGCCGCGTCAAATTTTCGGCTTTCTTTGTCCGGAGGTGGGGCGTCGCCAGATGTATGTGAATTTGCTCTTTTGCGAGCTGCCCCTACTACCACAGAGTCGGGTGGTAACTGCGAAGTAATAAACACTGGGTCTGTGGGTGGTGGTTTGTATTTCTTATCCACCCTTGGGGTGATGGCTCTTGATTTTACGGGCTCCTCAAAAATTTGTTTTGCGTGCCGTAACATCCCTGGTAGCATTGGGAGACATTGATATTGGCTATGTGTAGCCGAGAGGGTGTTAAATAAGAAATCATCCTCTATAGGATCGGAATGCAGTTGGACATTGTGGAAGTCTGCAGCCCTAGCCACCAGTTGCGAGTATGAGGTACTGTCCTCTGGCGGTGACGGCTTTGTGGGGTATGACTCGGGATCATTGTCCGGCACTGGGGTGTCATACAGGTCCCAAGCGTCTTGATCCTGATCGTCATGACTTATGGTAGTTTGCGCTGGTGAGTGCATTTGTGGCGGTGTTTGTGCCGGCGATGCCTGTGGTGGAGAGGGCGGAGGCGTGACTTTTTTAACCACTTTGGCTTGTGGTTGTGTGTCATCCTTTGGAAGTCCGATCCTTCTTTTCCTCATGATTGGGGGAAGGGTTGATATCTTCCCTGTATCTTGCTGGATGCACAGTCTCTTTTGTGTGTAGTCCGATTCTACACTTTGGAGCTCTTGTCCAAATTTGTGCATTTGGCCACTTAGTCCTTGTTCCTCTGAGTAGGATGAAGGTGTGGTATTTTTCGGCGCCGAGAGAGAATCTTTTTTCGGTTTCGGCACCGACAGAATTTTTGTTCCTTTCGGCATGGATTCTCGGTGCCGATGTTTTTCGGTGCCGGTATCTTGTTTTTGTCTCTCGGAGCCGCTTTCTCGGCTCCGAGGTTGCTCCATGGCGGTCCCTCGACCGGAGTCGGGTGTCTTCGCTATGGGCGTGCCCTTTTTCGGCCCCTTCGACGGGTCGCCTGATTTATGGGTCGAGCCATGGCCTGTTGGCAGTGGCGTCCCCTGGGCTTTCGGTTTGTCGATGGATTTACTTTGACGTCTTACTCACAGTTTGTTGCTGTTGTTCGACGTCGGAGTCTCCGGATTCTGATTCCGGAACCGAGAATGTTTCTTCTTCGTCGTCGAAACGTTGTTTTGTCGACGTGGACGCCATTTGGTGACGCCTGGCTCTTCGGTACCGGAGTGTTTTTCTAGACCGGAAGGCTCGACAGGCTTCACAGGTATCCTCCTTGTGCTCGGGGGACAAGCACAAGTTACAGACCAAGTGCTGATCTGTATAAGGATACTTACTGTGACATTTTGGGCAGAAACGAAACGGGGTCCGTTCCATCGGCTTCGATGTCGCACGCGGTCGGGCCGACCAGGCCCCGATGGGGGATCGAAACTGCCCCAAAGTCTTCCGATGATCGGTGTCGATGTACCTAACTATCCCGATACCGAACAATACCGACGCTTTCTCCCGAGATTCTGACTAACTTTCCGAACCGAAACACGGAGCGAAAAGGAATACGTCCGAACCCGACAGCGGAAAAAAACAATCTAAGATGGAGTCGACGCCCATGCGCAATGGAGCCAAAGAGGGAGGAGTCCTTCGGTCCCGTGACCAAAAAGACTTCTTCGAAGAAAAACAACTTGTAATACTCCGAGCCCAACACCAGGCAGCGGACTGTGCCAAACATGTGTATCTGCAGCAACATATGCCATCGAACATAATGATACCATATTAACATACATATAGCGGACGGTGGGGGAAAAAAAGAAAGCTCACCCTACTGAAACAGATGTCTTAGCACTGCCTATCCCATAGCCACATCAGTTTCAGGAGTCTCATCCAGGCAATTATGCTTTGTAAATGTGTCTCTACTGGACCTCGATGATGCTCAGCAGATATACAGGAGACGTACTCCAGCAGAAAGAACTGTAGTTGTAGACACAGCTCTGGTTGAATGGGCCTTGATTTTGTCCTGCAATGGCTTTCCTGCTTGTATGTAACTAAATTGTGAAGTTGATGCAATCCATCTAGCAATTGTTTGTTAAATTACAGGAAGGACTTTTCTGATATTAGCATATTCCAGAAACATTTGGTCTGCTTTACGGAGCTGATGGGTCCTGTGTAAGTAAAACTTTATGCAGCATTTGGGACGTCTAAAGAACGCAAAGATTTGTATTCAATCGTTTGAGGATTTGGGAAAAATGTTTGTAAACCCCTGGTTCATTCAGGTGAAAGTCTGATGGTACCTTGGGAATAAATTTAGGATTGGTTCGAAGTGTGACACGGTCTGAAGTGAACTGACGAAAGGGTTTCTTGATGGTAAAGGCGTGAATGTCACTTAATATCTTGGTAGATATTAGAGTCAGTAAAAGTGCGGTTTTCCAAATAAGATATTTCAACTGTGTACCAGAGATGGGCTTGAATGGGTTTCATTAGCAGTCCCAAAACTACATTCAGGTGCCTCTCTGGTGGAGGTTTTCGTACAGGAGGAAGTACTGAAGCGGCCTTTGTGGAACTGCTTTACGATGGGACTAGACCATAAAGACTGCATCACTGGAGCATCGAAACCTGGAAATTGCCACCAGGCACTCTTATAGAAGAATAAGTCCAGCCGAATGTTGCCGGGAGGAGAAGATATGGGAGGATTTGCTCAACCGGTGATGTGATAGGGTGGACATTAGAGCCCACACACCAAAGGGAGAAGCATTTCCACTTGAATTTATAAGTTCTGTTGGTTGTGTCTGTTCTTGCTTTGGCAAGAATTTCCCTGCAGTCTGGTGGAATGTTTATAGTGGAAAAGTCATTGAACTCAGGAGCCAGGCCAATAAGTGTAGTGATGTCGGGTCTGGATGCCGGACCAGGTTCATGGTCAAAATTCTGGTACAGGCCTTAGTCGGATATGGGGTTGGTCCGAGAGGAGTAGAAGCTCCGCGAACCAGAACTGTTTGGGCCATTGTGGGCTATGAGAAGTCCAGAAGGTTCCCTTTTTATTCTGTTCAGCACCTTTGGGATCAATGGGTTCAGAGAAAAAGCATTAGCATAGATTCAGGACCATCTAATTGAGAACGCATCTGTCCCCAAGATCCCTCCTGATGATGCCAACTTGCAAAGGGTGGGCATTTCTTGTTCACCCTTGTAGAGAATAGGACCACGTAGAGAATAAGACCACGTTCGGCTTGGCTCACAGGTCGAAAAATCTGTCCAAAACTTGTTGGTCTAGCTCCCACTTGCGGTAAGGAATACTGGTTCTGCTTAGCAATTCTACAAGGAGGCTGGACACACCTGGTACATGTTCTGCTGCGAGCAAGATATGATATTGAACAGTCCTGTTCCAAATATCCTGCACCTGACAGCATAGCACTGGTAAGCGTGTCCTCCACCCCAGTTTGTCGAGATAAAACATACTGGTGGTATCGCCTGTGCGTATGAGCACCGATGGCTGTGCTATCCTGGGGAGAAACTACTTCAGTGCTAAGGCGACAGATTTGAGACTCTGGTTTGCTGATGTGATGTGCTGTTTCATCCAAAATCCACTTGTCACGTATCTGTAAGTGGGCACTCCAGCCTTCTAGAGGGACATCTGTTATGACAGTTGGGAATTCGTTGAAGATATGAGAGACCTTAGGACAGATTTGAAGCTTCTGGTCACCAACACATGGCTACCTTCCTTGCTGAAGTTGTTTGAATGAGGTCCTCAAAAAAAACCTGCGCCTGGAGCCATTGTTTGTCCAGCTCTTCTTGCAGTGGACGCATCTGTAGTCGGCAATTTGAGACTAATGGGATTGAGGAAGAAATCATTTCCATTAAGAATTTGTACATCCGGAGAGAAACAGACTTTTTTTGTGGACAATTTGTGAGTTAGTTGCTAAATTCTCCTTTACCTGTCCTGGGAGGGAAATGCTTTGTCTTGCAACATTCTTGGGAGCCATCCTAGACGCGGTAAGTGTTTTGTGGTTTGTATATGATACTTTTGGTGATTGACAGTGGGCAGAGTTTGGTGAACAAAGAAAGGCAGATGGGCGTGACTGTTGCTGCTTGTTGATGTGCAGGAGCTTTTATGAGCCAATCATCCAAGAATGGAATGACTTGGATTCCTTGTTGTCAGAGATGAGCCGCTACTGGGCTAGCATCTTGGTAAAAATCCTGGGGGCTGATTTTAGTCCGAAATGCAAGGACCTTGAATTGTAAGTGGTTACCGGCCAACATGAAGTGGAGGAATTTGCTGCGTTTTGGGTGTACTGAAAAGTGGAAGTATGAGCCTTGGTGGTCCAGTGAGGTCATATGATCTCCTGTGACAGAAGGTGTAATATATCCCCGAGTGTCAACATGCAAAAACTTGTTCAACGTTCAGAGGTCGAGAATGGAACGCCATCCCCTGAGGTTTTTTTTTTGACTAGAAAGAAACAGGAATAAAATCCGCACACCTTCTGAAGTGTTGGAACAACTTCCACTGCTCCCGATTTTCTTCTTTTTTTTTTTTTTTACATGATGGATATTTATTTGAAGAGCTGTGTTATGGGAGGGAAGGGACTCTGCTGGACGGGTATTTGAATGAACTCCAGAGAACTCAGGAGATCACATTGAGAACCCACTTGTCTGATGTTATTGCGGTCCACTGATGAAAGTGGTTTGCAATTCAACCTCCAATCCGGGTTGTCGGAGAATGGCGGATAGTCGGTAATAAAACTGCAGTCACTGCTTTCTGTTTACATCTCTGTCATGGGTATACAATGTTCCGCTGGTGGAATGCTTATATGCAGCCACTAGTGGTTGTATAAATTGCTGCTGTGGTCCATATTGGCGACGGTATTGTGCTTGTCCTAACTGATACTGCTGCCGGTAGGGCTGGTAACCTCCGCTAAATGAATAAGCTGCTCTGTGTCTAGCTCCTCAAAAGGGCTGCCTCCTGTTTTGGAGAGTCCAAAGGGATGACGGCTGAAACCGCAGTTGTGTTCTTTATGGCTTTAAGGCCTTCTTGTCAAATAAAATCTATAATCGGGATAGCCCTCAACGATTTCTTAGCAACTTCTTTAAAGTCATAAGAAACAGTCTGTTTGTTTGGTAAGCAGCGGAAGTTCAAATCGTTTTGCTGCTCTCTCCATTAAATTATGGAATCTGTCAATGTCCTCTGGTAGAGAATCTACTGGAGCCGCCACTGGTGGGGATGGAGTGGGGATGAGATAGCTGTCCCACTCAATGGGAACTGAGGTATTTCTCTTATTTCACCTTCTCCTTCTTCATCTGTAAAAGGAGCATGGTCCGCTGGGCGGTTAGCCAAGGTATCTTCTAACGTAGGGAGAGGGGTGACAGCTGCATCAAGCACCATGATGGCTGCAGGATAGGTGTTTTAATGTCCAGAAGTAGTGTGTTTAGACTTCTTTAAAGAAGGCTCTCAAGAGACTTCTTCCTTAGATCGGTCTCCCTTGAGGGAGGTTGAAGTCTGTGAAGATTGGTCTGTCTTCTTCCGATAAAGGGCACTCCTTAGCTTTTAGCTACTGGAGCCATAGTAATAGTCTACTCTCCCTGTCCTTTCAGGTCTTCTGAGAAAAGGTGTGACAGATTTTACAGTCTCTCACCTTATGGTACAGGTAACATATACACATTTCTCATGTGGGTCATCCAAATGGAGCCTTTTTTTCCCCATAAGTTTCACAGGATCTGAATAATCCTTTTTTGAGTTGAGACATGCTGTCCAGTCAAAATATATATACAGTAGAATGCAAGTGATGACTTGAAGAAAAACTCCTTTGAAGACCTGAGAGAAAATCAGAAGACTGAGCAGAGCTCAAGGGGACTTCCATCATATGAGGTGCAGGAGAAAATCTAAGGAAATCAGACTCTGTTGGGAATGCACTAGAGGGTGCTGTTGTCTGTGATTTGGTCCTTTATTTTACAAAAATGATATACATAGGCTATAAAATCTATGGTTCAATGCCAGTCTATTACAGTAATACACTGCTTTATTGTAGTACTCCCACTTCGACGACTGGGAAGGATTCAAGCATGTGAATCTATGAAAGATCCAATACTGGAAAATACAAAAAAGTTATCGCTGGTACATTCACAGAGATAGGTTAGGATCTGCTTGCAGCAAAAGAGAAACTTGCTCTAGTGCTTTGCACTTCGTCAGAAGTGCTGCTGTAACAGATCTGACAGAGGGAGGTGTGAGAAAATTCCAACAATGGCTCAAGCAGACCAGGTACCAAGGAAATAGGAGGTCTGGAAGACTATCAATGAGACAATGTATCAAATATTATCGATACTACCTTAGGTTGGGGAGGGGAGGCATGGGAATATTCAGTTTGAATTCCAGAACCTCATTAAAAGACTGTAATACCAATGAGAAGACCATTCAGATTAAACAGCCTCTGATGAAGGAGTAGGAAGAAAACCAAGTTGATTAAGAACTCACCCAGAATGCCCTGGTACCTAGAGAATGAATAGGTGGAGCAACTTCTGAGTGGAGACTCTCATACTCTGAGGATTTAGGTAATGTAGTCCTTCTGAAACAGATGGGTGTTTGATGATCTGATCTCGGGGCTGAGGAGGAGCCCGAGGACTTGCTGAAGGAACTGACGCTATGCCTTGGAGTAACTGGAATGGGAGGAGAAAAATGTGAGGCTAGAGGTGTCCTTCAAGGACGAGTCACTGACAGATGCAAAGGTGTGACTTCAAGAGTTGTCTTACGCAGCCTTTTCCTGACCCACAAATCTGAACGCTGCAACCTGCTCAATGCGGAGATCTTCGATGTCAACTGGTGCTTTAATGTCAGCACAGAATATAATACTTTCCACCACCGGAACGACATACAGAGAGGTGAAGTGGGTAATTCAGACACAAGAGTTACTGAAGGACTTTTTATCTGGGGTCTGATTGGTGTTCTGAAGCATGGCCTCTAGGAGAATGACGTGACGGGTACAGTTTTTGCCAAAATCTAACAGAGCAGCTGGCTTTGAGGAAAAAAGAATCAGGAGGCTATGTGTAGCTTGAGCCTGCGGCACTATTCAGATGCAGCCAAGTCCAGAGATGCACCAATAACCTGACTGTTCAGCATAAGATCCTCATTAACCACCCAAATGTAATTTTTGTCCCTTTAGCAAAGCCCTACAATATGGGCTTAAGAGGACAGATGTGCTAGCCACTTCAACCAACGGGTAGCAGCTCTGAAGACAGAGTGACTCAAAGAAGCCAGCTGTCTTGTTTCCCTGTCAGATCTCATGTCTGCATAAAGGCAAGTGCTTTATATTTCTAGCAAAGGAAAAGGTGTTGCTGCGTTTGTGGCTGCTGGGGTAAGATTTCTCCTCTGCTTTTTATGCAAACTGTAGAATAAGAGGTACTGTTAGCCTGGAGCCTGGACTTTGCTGCAAAGTCTCCATGACTGCAGAGCTCATAGTCTGTAGTTTGCGTACAGGAATGTTACATTTCTCTCCAACTGGCAATAACATATTTTCAAGAATTAATCAATCACGTAGGTAAGGTTGGGCTTGGAGACTTAAGCAATGCCTTTTCCAAATTTGTTGCTGGAGCTGAGGTTTTCAGTGTCGGTGCTACAGGTAGTGGTGAGTACTGTCCCTTTGGAGGTGGAGTCATTATGTTGATGGAACTGCAATGGCTTTGGAAATTGGCAATTGAGGAAGTGGAGTCTGAGCTGGGCCCTCACCTAGTAAACTATTAACCAGACTCCCAAGACTAACCGGAGAAGCTGCCAGAGAACGTGCTATGCATGGTGTGTTCAGTTTCAAGCTTCTATTCTCCTACACCTATAATCTAAATGACATCAAGCATCTTCTTGATATCCAAGAGGTTTGACGCCAAGTGATGGGTTTGCTTTGAAATGGTGTAAATGAGGTATCAGTCTTGGAAGCAAACGTGTTGTTAGTACACCAGCTATCGGCGCTGCCCCCCCTAAGTCAACAGGGAGCAGTGTCTGTGGATGGGGTGCAGTTTTTATATGCAGTTTCCTCTCCCTGTATCTCCCCGTATGAAAGTCCATAGGGGCAGAGAACAGGAGAAAGGCCCCTTGATCAGCTCTTTTGCGCTCCTGTGTCTGGTAGAATATCTACTTCATCAGGTCACCCCTCGGTCTGCTTCTCAAGTAAATACCTTCATTGTCCACTAATGTGAGAATTTGTAAGGCAAACTACAAAGTGAGCATGGATCATTTGTGTCTTTCTTGCTACCACCGCTGGTACATTTTACAAAGAGAATGTGTGATTTTTCAGTAACGGGGGAAAACAGAATAGTAAGATGGAAAACCCCACTAACGTTCTGTCCCAAACTGTTAGAAAACAGGGGATTTCAACCCAATACATGTTCAAGGTCCAAACATTTAATAAAGTAAAAAAAATAGCACTCTGGAGCAACTTCCAAGTACAAGCAATGATGGGACTGAAAGGTTGCAGAATCCTTATAAAAGAAGTATCCTATTTTATGTTTCACAGGTCTCTGGCTTTCAAGCTTTTATTCAGTGCAATTACTACATGTTTATTCCGAAGGTTGGGGAGCAACGTTACTCTCTACTGCAAAAAATCTTTTATGTGCTAACTCGGCAAAACTGGCCTTTGTTTTAAAAAAGGAAAAAAAACATTAAAATATGAAACATTACGTTTTTAGAAATGCTGCAATGCATATATTTGCATATTAATGTGAGAGTTTCATGCTTGTTATGAATTTTTATATGTATGTTAATGTATTCTGGAATGCCTTGCATGGGTGCAACTATTCTCATTTAAAAGGGCCATCAAGAAAGATTCCAAGATGCAGGAAATCTTCTCTAGCTTACCATAGCACTATGGTCAAAAGGTACCATCATATGCTGCCCACACTTCCTTGTATAACATTACTATATTTGTAATAGTTTAGTATTTAACAGTCTATGTCACAAATGGCAATATAATTTGACCACACACATGAATTCCCTCTGGCCCAAGTTCTTCTTTGCTAATAACATTTTAATTTGCATTCAAAAATTAAACAACTGCAACTCATTTCAAATGCTTTACAATGTAAATAGGCTATTTTATTTAAGTCTGAGCTCTCTACCGTTTTGAATTGATTTGTGCAACCTGGACACAAGAAATTTCCTAACAAAATCTATTACTCATGTTTTTCGGTTAGCTTCTATTTCCTGAAGAAACATTTAGGCAATCACACAAAACGGATGCTTAACCGTTTCAATTACATCATCTTCCTGCTGTGTCAAACAGATTTAACAAGTCAATAGTAACACAAGGAGAAAAATACGTTACTTGCAGTAACATCACTGGTGAAAATGTATTAAAATATATTAAGGGTGCCAGAAAGACTGTTAACAGACTGGACCAAGAAATCAGACATTTTCAGGATGCAAGCAGCAGCTTTCAAGCAATAGTTTTAAAACTGTTTTCAATAGAAATTATCCAGCAACAGCATGCACAGCACTACAAGTATCTTACAGATACAGTATGTGAAAGACTTACATTTCTTTTCTGTAAACTGGTGAAGTAAACATGATTTTCCTACACCCATATCACCTGGTAAAACAGTAAAAAAGTAACTATTAGATTTGTTGGCCATTCCACCTTCTGCATTTTAATTCATACATCATTCCCTACTGCAAGGCTTTCTAAATAGGGCTCCAGAGAGTAATATTTAAATGTGCACAAAGAACTCCAAGTGCACGAATTTTGTTTCTTTGCTCAGTACCAGCTATGAACAAGGCACGTTGATCAATGCCCCTTGAATTAAGGTCTTCACAAATGTACCCAAATGTCTTTTCCATATCAGACAATCACGTTGAACCTTCTGGGCTCTAAAATGTGAAATGTTAAGCATGGAAAGATAGCTGTTGTAGCCATTAATGCTACCTTCTGAGCTCAGGCACTGATTGATACAGAATCCTAGATTTCAATGTACCGCCCTCACCAAACCCTCCTCTTTGGTCAGGCCCTCATTTTCTCCCTTTTGTTTCTTCCTTTTTACCAGCAACTATTAATAGACCTAACTATAATTACTGCAATGCAGATTACCTAAAGGAAAGACCTAAAGCATTAAAATAAAGGTCAACAAGGGTTTCATGATTGCAGGTGCATTATAATACTAAATTTCAACATCAAATATATTTAATTAAAAATAAACAAGGTACACTTCATATTATGCTTTAGCAAGACTATCAAAATAACGATGCAGGACTTTAAACCTTTTAGTATTTTTAAATAAAAGGATTTGAAAATGGCTGCTAAATATTCTTTGAATCTCCAATCCCTAAATGTTTGTGCTTTCAGGGATAATTCTGAAAGTCAAATACCAGCAAGAAAGCAGAATACACTTACCAATAATTATGTATTTAAAGATGTAAGAGTAGTTGTAAGGTGCTGTTGCCATTCTGACACTAATAAAACAAAAAAGGCAAAAATGCATTACATAAATTTGATACTAGTTCAAATTTCATAAATATGTCAGACAAGAAAAGTAGCATTTTAGAGTGATATACTTATTTAATAAATACTTACACAGCACTAATCTAATTATACACTGCTGCCACCTGTCTGAAAATGTTTTATTCCAGAAAATTGATAAATGCTAGAAAAACGTGCCAGAATAAAGCAGGGGGTGGGGAGGGGAAGGGAAGGAGTAGGTTACAGCAACATTCTCTCCCTCAGAACTGTTAGAATGGTTTAATATAGCCTTAGAACCCGCCGTAGCGGGCTCTACCGGCTATTAAAGGCCCGCTCCCCGCGTTAAATGCCCGAGCCGAAGGCGAGGGCATTTAACAAGGGAGAGGGACTTTAATAGCCGGTAGAGCCCGCTACGGCGGGTTCTAAGGCTATTAGAACATTCTGCCACACAGGGCAGAATGTTCTATTAAAAAAAATATATGTTCACGGAGCCCGAGGGGATTTAAATCCCCTCGGGCTCCGTGAGGCTTTGTTCACAGCTGTTGCTGTGAACAAAGCGAACATTGGAATGTTGGCGCTGCGTGCTTTTACCGGCCTGTAAAAGCCCGCAGCAGTCCATTGTCTTCATTCCAATGTTCTAATGCTTATTAGTGTTCTGAACAGTCAATGAAAATAATCTCGGAGTGTAAGAGCTACTGTGTTAGACCCATTAACAGAGAATCCCATTATTGCTAACTGCCAGACACTACTGTGTGCCCAAAATGGGCAGGGTGATGAACACTCCGCTGTCAACTTCGCACATACCTTCCACTTAGTTGCTTCCGCACACAGAGGAAGCAGCTACAGCTGTAACTCACCCATTACTCTAGGAAAAGGCTCTAGATCCACTAAGCACTCATATGCCACTCTCTTCAACATGGAGACTTGAGGTGCACCTCTGCCTCCCTCTCTTGCAACACAAGCTATTCTCATAGGACCCGGCTCCTCCTCCCATTGCTGTACAAAGGGAGAATGAGAGCCGGATTGCCAAAGAGAAAGCAGGAAAAAGTATTAGCAGTTTATGTTTTTTTCTCAGTTTTCTATAGGTATTTCAGTTTATACTAAGCAAGGTACAGGATACTGTAACAAGTGCTGGGAGGAAAGTGTGGGGGTGGTGGGCAGAGGTACCCAGCAAAGGCTGAAGGGCAGATTTTCCAGAGCTATTATATGATGGTGTAACAAATATATATATTCTTACATATAAAATACCACAAGGCAAAAATGTCAACCCAAGTCATGAGAAGTGATTACAGTAGTAGGAGATGAACGTTCAGATTGTTTTGTACAAATTAACCTGTAACAACATAGAATACACTTCAGAAAGGAGTAAAGAAAATTACAGTACATTCAAGTGGGTCTCAATTTGCCATATTCAACCCACCACAGACACAGGCCTCGACAGACTATTAAATAATGAATGAATAAGGATTGGTTTCTTACCGGTAACTCCAGTTCTCTCGTAGGGGTATTTCCATGATAGTCATAAGCATGACTGAATAGTTCTGCGCGCCTGCGGGGACCCCGGAGCACTGATGTGAAATATATTCTTAAGTGCATATACCAGCCCTTTTGAAAAGGGCCTGTCAAAAACCACTTAAGAATAACACTGTGCAGCCTACGTGAGCAGCTACACAGGCCAAATTGTTGAAAAGAAAGACAGCTGTAGTGTAAATACACCTTCAAACACACATTTATTCTAGAAATGTAATAAAAAATACATTCTCATACTTTATTTACACCTCTGAGAATAAAACAATGCAGGGCAGTGTAGCCCATAGGCTGCCATTATACAGAATGTAAATAGAGCTGTGCCTTTAAGAAAGTAAAGTCTTCCTGTATCCCATCATGCACAGCAAAAGGCAGTTGCCTCAGTTCTTTTTGAAGGCTTGTAACCGGACATGAAGGAACAAAAACATTCGTTGGAGTACCAACATCGATATTATTATGGCAACCTTTCCTTTGTCAACTCCACCAGGGAGGAGGGAGGGTTGCTTATGACTATCATGGAAATACCCCTACGAGAGAACTGGAGTTACAGGTAAGAAACCATTCCTGCTCTCGTAGGGGATTTCCATGTATAGTCATAAGCACTGAATAGACTAGCAAGCCCATCCCCATAACCGCAGCGGAGTAGACAGAATAATAATGAAAACATGAATCATGCAAATAAATTCTTAAGCGAGGCCTGTCCAACCTGCGCATCTGCCCTAGCATCTGTATCAAGGCAGTAATGCTGTGTAAAGGTATGCACCGATTTCCAAGTGGCCGCCTTGCATATCTCTGCCAAAGGGCTATTTCTCATTAAGGCCGCAGTAGCTGCCTTCCCTCTAGTAGAGTGGGCTTTTGGCCTGCCACCAAGAGATTTATTCGCTAACTGATAACACAACACTATACATGAAACAATCCATCTGGATAATGATTGCTTAGACGTGCCCAACCCTGTTCTAACTGGGCCATAGTTAACAAAGAGCTGCTGTGATTTACGCAAGCATTTTGTCCTGTCCAAGTAAAAGTTCAAAACCCTCTTTACGTCCAGAGAATGCAGGGTTCTCTCGGCAGGGGTAGTTGGATTTTGAAAGAAAGTTGGTAATGAAATGGTTTGATTCACATGAAAGTCGGAAATGACTTTTGGTAAAAAGTTTGGATGAGTCCTCATCACTACTGTCGCAGAATGAAAAACCGTGTAGGGTTCTTGAGCACAAAGGGCCTGGATTTCACTGACCCTATGCGCTGATGTGATTGCAACCAGAAAAGCAGTTTTCCACGTAAGATGTTGAAGTGATGCTTTATGTATTGGTTCAAACGGAGGTAGCATCAGACGCGAGAGGACAACATTCAGTTCCCATGGAGGAGATTGTCTCCTAATGGGAGGGAAGACCTTTTTTAGGCCCTCCAGGAAGTCCTTGATAATTGCAATCCTAAAGGAGGGTTGAGAGGGGCTCTTTCTATATGCCGTTAGAGCCGCCAAGTGCACTTTTATTGATGTCAATTGTAATCCAGATTTTGCCAAATTTAGCAAGTCTGGCAGGATAGTTTCCTCTCCGCAGGATATTGGGTCAACGTTGTTGTCAAAACACCACACACAGAATCTTTTCCACTTGCATGCATAAGCCGATCGTGTGCTTTGCTTCCCTTAGGATTTCCATGCAGTCCCGAGGTAGGTTCAAGTGTCCATATTGCACTAACTCAGGAGCCATGCTGCCAAACTCAACGATGAGAGGTTGGGATGAGATATCTGCCCTCGGAACTTCGTGAGAAGGTCCGGACGATGAGGCAGCCTGATGTGTGGCTTGAGTGACCAGTGAAGAAGGTCTGGAAACCACCATTGGCGTGGCCATTCTGGGGCAATTAGAATCATCTTGGAGTGAGCATTGGATAGCTTCTGGAGGACTGCCGGTATCAGGGGAAGCAGTGGAAAGGCGTAAAGAAATGCTCCTGACCAGCTTATCCACAGGGCATTCCCCAGCGTCCCTGGATGGTAATATCTGGAGGCGAAGTTTTGGCATTTTTTTTTTCTGGGGTTGCGAATAGGTCTATAAAGGGGGTACCCCACAGTGCGAAAATGGAACGGACGTCGTCGTCGTGTAATACCCATTTGTGGTTCTCGTCCATTACGCGACAGAGCATCCGCCTGAACATTCTGCCTGCCCGGAAGGTGAATTGCCACTAACAGGTTCCTGGCTAGAAGCCAATGCCAGATTGTCTGAGCCTCTCTGGATAATATCTTGGACCTGGTGCCTCCTTGTTTGTTTACGTAATACATGGTGGCCACGTTGTCCGTCTGGAGGAGGAGAGTTTCCGTTTTCAGAGAAGGTAGGAAGGCCTTGAGCGCAAGATGGACTGCGCGAAGCTCCAACAGGTTGATATGATACAGACTCTCTCTCTCTGTGACCACTTTCCTTGGACTCGAAAATGACCCATATGCGCTCCCCATCCGAGCAGCGATGCGTCTTACAATGGTTTGAGCTGGAGGCTGTTGTTGGAAAGGAACTCCCACAAAGAGATTGTTGGGTGAACACCACCACTTGAGGGATTGTAAGGCGTGGGGGGAAAGAAGGACTCTGCTCTCCCAATCCTCCATCAGTTGGCACCATTGATCCTCCAGGCACTCCTGTAAGGGTCTCATATGGAGGCGAGCATTGGGAACGAGGTGGATACAAGACGCCATCGAGCCCAGTAGAGAGGATACTGCTCTTGCAGTGGTCTGTGGTGTTCTCTCGAGCTGTTGGCACTTCTGGAGAATCGATAACGGTCGTTCCTCCGAAGGAAACACCTTTCCTTGATTGGTATCTATAATGGCCCCTAAGTAATGCAGCCTCTGAACAGGCGTTGCTGTGGACTTGAGAAGATTGACTTGAAGACCGAGGCTCTGGAGCAGCTGCTGAGCCCAGTTGAAATGTTGTTGAGCCTCTAGATAGGTGGAGGCCTTTATAAGCCAATCGTCTAGATAGGGGAAGACGAATATTCGATGCTTCCTCAAATGGGCGGCCACCACCGCCATGCATTTGGAAAAGGTTCTCTGTGCTGATTTGAGGCCGAAGGGTAGAACCGCAAATTGGTAATGACTTTTGCCGACGGTAAACCTTAGAAATTTTTGATGTTTCTCACTCACCGGAATGTGAAAATAAGCGTTGCGAAGGTCTATCGCGCAGATTCAGTCGCCCTGACGAAGTTGCGGGTAAATTTGGTGCAAGGATAGCATCCTGAATTTTTCTCTGCGAATCCACTTGTTTGCTATCCTTAGGTCTAGAATGGGACGAAACTCTTGTTTGTCCTTTGGCACCAGAAAATACCTCGAATAAATCCTTTTTCCGCGTTGGTTGATCGGGACGGGCTCTATTGCTCTTATTTGTAATAGGATTGCTACTTCTAACTGAAGAGCTTCGAGGTGGTGGCTGACTGGTTTTGGTGGAACAGATGGAGGAGGACTGATGAATCTGAGAGTGTAACCATTCCGCACAATATTCAATACCCAGGCCTCTGATGTGATGCGTAGCCACTCGTCCAGATGATTTGAGATACTTCCCCCCCACGGAGTGGATAACGGAGGAAGGGGAAGCGAAGATTCAGGGCTTGGACGCGGGAGCCTGGCGAGTTGTCTGGGTTTGCGGCTTGGAACGACCCCTTGTCGACTTTCGCTGTGTCGAGAAGGTCCTTTGATGCTGTTGTTGCTGCTGGGGTCGTGAAGCCATCCATTGTGGTGTCTGATACCTGTGGGTGAATAGCCTTTGTTGGTAGGGACGGAATACTTTTCGTTGTTCCCGATGCCTACCGCTTTTAAAGTGTCTAGCTCAGACTTCATTCTCGGGATTCCGAAGTTGTATAAACCCTTCATTCCTAGGGGATTTCCATGTATAGTCATAAGCACTGAATAGTTCCATGCGCCTGCGGGGACCCCGGAGCACTGATGTGAAATATATTCTTAAGTGCAGATACCAGCCCTTTTGAAAAGGGCCTGTCAAAAACCACTTAAGAATAACACTGTGCAGCCTCTGTGAACAGCTACACAGGCCAAATTGTTGAAAAGAAAGACAGCTGTAGTGTAAATACACCTTCAAACACACATTTATTCTAGAAATGTAATAAAATACATTCTCATACTTTATTTACACCTCTAATGAGAATAAAACAATGCAGGGCAGTGTAGCCCATAGGCTGCCATTATACAGAATGTAAATAGAGCTGTGCCTTTAAGAAAGTAAAGTCTTCCTGTATCCCATTATGCACAACAAAAGGCAGTTGCCTCTTCTTTTTTCCGGCTCCTTCTGACAGGACCCTGAAGCATTGAGCTCTACCTCACAAAGCTTTTTTGACAGAAAATTCAATTAAAACCTTTTGAATTTCAATTTCACTCGACGTTTTTAATATTGAGTGAACATTTGCTAACCTTTTCTGTCAAGTTCTGACAGAAATTTAAGGTTTTTCTATCTTTAGAATGCCTTCACTTTTTGATAAATGTCCTTCTTGTGGCCAAAAAAAGGCTAAAACAGACCCACACCAGGTCTGTATAATTTGCCTTCCATCCAGCCACAAACCTGACTCCTGTGACATCTGTAGAACTTTCTCCAGAAGAACTCTTCGCAATAGGGAGAAAATTTGACTTCAGGCAAGAGAGGACAGGAGAAGAAGTGGCCCCTGTTTCCTCTGCAACATCTGCCAGACCTGCTCATAAACGACATAGGTCTCCGACGTCGAGACCGGGAACGGCCAACCGTTTCGCCTGCGAGACGGCGTGGACGCTTGCCGTCAAGAAGGTCTTGGTCCGGGTCGTTGTCGACGCGACGAGGACGATCGGCGTCGAGAGAGAGTGCTCGCCGTCGAAGAGTGCTACTGCTTTATTAGGTAGATATGATCGTGCTCTTTGGGACTCTATGCTACAGTTTGCGTAGCATCTACCAAAAGACAAAAGGGAAGATTTATTGGAGGTCGTGGGTGAAGGTGCCATGGTTTCCAACCAGATAAGCGCTGCTGCTGACTCGTCAGTGCTGTCTGCACATAGCTACACTCATGGAGTAGCTTTAAGACGACACGCTTGGTTGCGCTTGACATCTCTCAAACCAGAGGCACAGCAGAGAATTCAAGATTTTTTTCCATTTCAATCTGAAGAAAATGTTAGTTGATTCTGCCCTTGCACGGCTAGTACGGCATTCTTGAGGAATATTCAAATTCTGGAATTCAGGAGCCATGCATATAACTGAAGAGAGCCTGGATCTGGGAGGATAACTTGGCCATGGTTCGCTTGGTCTGAAGACGACCAGCAGGAGGGGCTGCGTGAAAAAGTACTGCCTCAGCCACCTTGGAGCGATCAAGATCAGGCAGCACCTCTCTACCTTCATCTTGTCCAGATCTCTCGGTACCATGGGGATGGGGGAAAAGCCTATGCATATATCCTGGGCCATCTTATGAAAAAGGCATTCTCCCACAATCGTGGGAGTTGCCAACTGGCGCAGCGGTGGCATTTACTGTTCTTATTCGCGGTGAAGGGGTCTAGTCTGGGTTTGCCCCAAAGTTGGAATATTTGGTTTAATTCTTCCTGGTTCAGCTCCCATTCGTGTCAGGTCTCTATGGATCTCCTGAATGTGTACAAAGCATTGCTTGCACCTTCGACATGCTCACCCTTCGGAGTAATATTGCGTGTAGTCAGCCAGTGCCGTAAGTTCTGGGCTTCCTGGGGGAGAGCCAGCACCCTTGTACCTCCTTGTTTGTTTGTGTAATGCATGCTGGACATTTTATTTATATGTACCAGTAATGAAGATCCTTGTATGAGAGGTAAGAAAGCTGGGAGGATGAGAATAATAGCATTGTGTTCCAGGCGGCTTATATGCATAGACATTTGGGTAGTAAGCCAATTTTTCTGGATTTGCAGGTCCTGGAGATGTCCGTCCCAACCTTTCAGGGAGGCGTCCGTTGTTATGGTGAAGTCTGGTATTAGTCGCAAAAACGTGAGGCCCTTGGAGATATGAGAAGTGTGGGACTACCACATCATAGCTTGGACCATCCTTGGAGTTATTTTGAAGAGGTTGATCCATCTTGATCCATTACTGTTGTACTTCCTCTTCCAAGGTCTCCTCTTCAGGTGTGCTAAGGGGACGAGATTTACTTCAGATGACAACCATCAAAAGTCATCTACTGTTCCACAACAAGAGAGATTATTTCTAGGCTCCACCCTAGATACCATACAGGACAAGGCATTCCTTTCCCTTGAATGACAGCAAAGACGGACTCATCTGGCCCTCAAGATTTCCAAAAGAAAGTCCACTTCAGTGCGTCTATTTAAGTAATTGCTAGAGATTAGTGTGAGCCCCAGTTTGTGAAACACTGCAATACAAGCTGGTAATGCTTCGGATGCCTGCAAAGGTGTTTGCACTTTTAGTAGCCAGTCGTCTAGCTTGGGGAAATACCTGATGACCGTGTTTTCTGAGGATGGCTGCAACTGGGGTGAGGCATTTGGTGAAAATGCGGGAAGCTGATTTGAGGATGAATAGGTGGACTTTGAACTGGTAATAGGCACCACCTACAGTGAAGCAACATTATTTGCGATTATGTGGATGTATGAATTGTGAATGTGGAAACATGCATCCTGCAAGTTGAGTTGTCATACAGTATAATCACCGTGGTACAGGAGATGCAGGATGTCTGACAGAGCACCAATCATCTTCCTTAGGTGTCAGAAGAATACGTTACTTACCTTCGGTAACGCTTTTTCTGGTGGATACAATAACTACCTGTGGATTCCTCACCTAAAGAATTCTTCCCTTGCGCCAGCCCTCGACAGAAATTTCTTCTAGCTCTGCACGTCGACGATGACGTCACAATCGCCCGACTCCACGCGACGCCACATGACGTCATCCAGGCAATAAGAAGCCCTCGTCGACGTGCAGACGTCAGTTTTCACCATTTTTTTTTACGTGCCATAGAGGCGAACAGGTTAAACCTAAAGAGTACACATTCATCCAGAATAGATGAAAATAAAATATTTAATATAAAACTCAACAAAAGTCACAGATATGACTGCTCAAACAGAGACAGAAATAAATATATGAGTATAAATCCAGTCCAAAATGTCCCTTTCACTATCTTAATGTGCAAAGGAAAAGTATATACAATGAATACAACCATATGCATGAAACTGCTATATACATATATTACAAGAGCAAGGATGCGCACCCAAAGAAATCTTGGTTTGACCAGACAGGCAACGGGGAGGTGGGTGGGACCGTGAGGAATCCACAGGTAGTTATTGTATCCACCAGAAAAAGCGTTACCGAAGGTAAGTAACTTATTCTTCTGATGGATACACCTACCTGTGGATTCCTCACCTAAAGAATAGAGTCCCAAAGCAGTAAAACCTCCGGTGGTGGGTGCCCGATTGGTCAAACCAAGAAATCTTGCAGCACCGAGCGAGCAAAATGGCCATCCCTCCTAACCTCAGAGTCCAAACAGTAATGCTTGGCAAAAGTATGGAGGGACGCCCAAGTCGCTGCCCTGCAGATGTCAGCCACAGGAACACCTCTAGCCAAAGCTGATGAAGCTGCTTTGGCTCTGGTGGAATGGGCACGAATCCCCACAGGTGGATCCTTCTTCGCCAAAGAATAGCAGATCTTAATACATAGAATGACCCACCTGGATAGCGTTCTCTTGTGGACTGCTCCACCTTTCCTCTTCCCCACGTATCCAACGAAGAGCTGTTCATCCTGTCTGAACTCTTTCGTCCTGGCGACGTAGAAGCTCAGAGCTCTTCGCGGAACCAGCCGATGGAGCCTCTCTTCTTCTTTGGATGGGTGAGGTGGAGGGTAAAACGAAGAGAGAGTAATCGACTGCCCCAGGTGAAAGGGTGTAATAACCTTCGGTAGGAAAGTCGCCTTGGTCCTCAACACCACTTTGTCCTTAAAGAAAGAAAGGTATGGGGTTTCCACTGAGAGAGCCTGAAGCTCGCTAACCCTTCTGGCAGATGTTATGGCCACCAGGGAAACAGTTTTTAATACCAGGTACCGTAAACAACAAGAATGCATTGGTTCGAACGGAGCCCCCATAAGAAAAGTTAAGACTAAGTTAAGGTCCCACTGAGGCATAACGAATGGCGTGGGTGGATACCTATTAGTGAGCCCCTTTAGAAACTTTAAAACAATTGGTGATTTAAAGAAGGACGGTTGATCAGGAAGGCACAGAAAAGCAGATAGTGCAGACAGATAACCTTAAGCAGTGGCAATTGCGAAACCTCTCTGTGCCAGATGGAGTGCAAATGACAAAATGTCAGACAAACCAGCTTTTAAAGGATCTGAACTATTCTCTCCACACCAGCTTGAAAATTTAGCCCAACGATTAGCATAGATTGACTTGGTGGGGTGTCGCCTGGCGGATAAAATAACTTCCACCACATCTGGAGGGAGAGAAAAGGAACTCTGATTACCCCGTTCAATCTCCAGGCATGAAGATTCAGGCTCTGGAGGTGGGGGTGTAGAATCTGCCCCTGCGACTGCGAGAGGAGGTCCACCCTGCAAGGGAGACAGAGCGGAGGGCACAGAGAGTTGGAGTAGGTCCGAATACCACACCCTTCTCGGCCAATCCGGAGCTATTAAGATGACTTGAGCTCGGTCTTGGCGGATCTTCCAGAGAACTCGAGGAATCAAGGGTATGGGGGGGAAACGCGTAAAGCAACTGACCCTTCCAGGACATCTGAAACGCGTCCCCCAAAGCTCCTTGCACCGGATACTGGAGGCTGCAAAATAGCGGACACTGCGCATTCTCTTGAGTTGCAAACAGATCTATTTGTGGACAACCCCACATCCGGAAGATACCCAGAACTAGATCTGGATGAAGCCGTCGCTCGTGATCGACCGTGCTGTGTCGACTGAGAATGTCTGCACGCACGTTCAGGACTCCGGCCAAATGATGTGCAACCAAGCAGATCTTGTGATCCTGAAGCTAGGACCAGAGACGAAGAGCTTCTCTGCAGGGAAGATACGACCCCACTCCTCCCTGTTTGTTTATATACCACATCGCGGTCGTGTTGTCCGTAAGAACTTGGACCGATTGACTGCGAATGGAAGGGAGGAAGGCCTTGAGTGCCAGACGTACTGCCCGCAACTCTAACAGATTGATATGCAACTTCTGTTCCCCTGGAGACCAAAGGCCTTTGAACTCCAGGTCCCCCAGATGAGCTCCCCACCCTAGAGTGGAAGCATCCGTTACCACCGTGTTCACTGGAGGAGGCAGAGAGAACGGCCTTCCTTGACAGGTTGTCGACCGCTGCCCACCATCGAAGATCCTCCGCAGTGTCTCTGGAGATCTTTATTGAATCTTCGAGATCCCCTTTGTGTTGAAACCACTGCCTGCGGACGCACCACTGGAGAGCCCTCATGTGCCAGCGTGCATGAGTGACCAACAGTATGCAAGAAGCAAACAGACCGAGCAGACGAAGGACCTTGAGGATTGGAACTACCACTCCATTTCGAAACATTGGAATCAAAGCCTGTATGTCCTGAACCCACTGGGGCGGAGGAAAGGCCCGATTCAATGTTGTGTCCAATACTGCCCCTATGAACAGGAGGCGTTGAGAGGGCTCCAGGTGAGATTTGGGTACATTGACTGAAAAACCCAGGTCGTACAATAATTGAGTCGTCGACTGGAGATAGCACCGCACGAGCTCCGGAGTTTTGGCCTTGATCAACCAATCGCCCAGATAGGGAAACACAACTATTCCCCCTTCTTCTGAGCTCTGCTGCTACCACGCCATCACCTTCGTGAAGACTCGAGGTGCTGAAGTAAGACCAAAGGGAAGGACCGCAAACTGATAATGCTGTGATCCCACTACAAACCGGAGATACTTCCTGTGCGATTTGAGGATCGGAATATGAAAATACGCGTCCTGCAAATCGACCGACACCATCCAGTCTCCTTCGTTCAACGCCAAAAGAACCTGTGAGAGGGTCAGCATTTTTAACTTTTCCTGTTTGAGGAACCAATTCAAAATCCTCAAGTCCAAAATCGGTCTCAGTCGACCATCCTTTTTGGGAATCAGAAAGTATCTTGAACAGCACCCCTGAACCCTCTCCTGCTCGGGAACCAACTCTATTGCACCTTTTTGTAATAGGGATAATACCTCCTGCTGTAACCGGAGAAGATGGTCTTCCGAACAGAAGGATGGGCGGGGAGGGAAGGTCGGAGGGAATTCCCGAAAGGGAAGAGCGTACCCCCTTTTCACAATGTCGATGACCCAGGAGTCCGATGTTATGACCTCCCACATTGGAAGAAAAGAGGCGAGTCTCCCCCCTACCGGAGACGAATGGACAGGGAGTGGTGGAGGACTACGGCTCCTTTCCTTGCTGCACCCCTCCCGAGGAAGAGGCAGACTGCTGCAAGGTGGCTCCTCTCGTACGGACTCTGCCCCTGCCCCTGAAGGATCCGTAAGGCAGGGTAGAAGTAGATTGTTGTGGTCCTTGCAATCTTCCTCGAAAGGAACCATGTCCAAATCCCTTAAATCTCCGAAAGCCTCTAAAGGTGGATGAGGCTGACGACTGGAGTCCCAAAGACCTAGCTGTCGCTCTGCTCTCTTTAAAACGTGCCAAGGCAGAGTCAGCCTTAGAGCCGAAGAGCTTTTCTCCATCAAACGGAAGATCAAGGAGTGTGGCCTGCACGTCCGACGAGAAGCCTGATGATCGAAGCCAAGACTGCCTCCTAGAGACTATGGTCGTGCCCATAGCCCTAGCCACAGAGTCCGAAGTGTCCAATCCAGACTGGATCACTTGCGTCGCAGCCGCCTGAGCCTCTGCTAATAGTTGCAGCATCTCCTGGGACAAATTAGGGTGGCCCTTCGCCTCTTCCATAAGGGCATGGATGTAACGCCCCAGTATGCATGTGGCATTGGAAGATTTTAGAGCCATACTGCAAGATGAAAATGTCTTTTTAGCAGTATGGTCCATCTTTTTTGACTCCCTGTCCGCAGGAGCCCCAGGAAACGAGCCAGGAGAGGATCTGGAAGAACATGAAGCTTGGACCACTAGGCTCTCCGGAGTTGGTTGCCTGGAAAGAAACACCGGATCCTCAGGCGCCGTCCTGTACCACCGAGCCACCGCTCTGTTGACCGCAGCGGTGGATACAGGTTTCAGCCAGGTATCCTTAATGGGGCCCAGCAGAGCCTCATTGAATGGTAGAAGAGGCTCAGCAGAAGCAGACGTCGGATGGAGGACTTTTGTCAATAAATTTCTCTTGACCTCCGCGGTAGGAAGGGGAAGATCCAAAAAGTCTGCAGCCTTATGAATGACTGCATGGAAAGACGCAGCTTCCTCCGTGACCTCTCCAGGGGAAGCCAGATCCCATTCCGGGGTAGTGTCAAGGCCACTAGCGGAGTCCAGTCCCTGGAATTCTCTTCAGGGCTCTATAACTTCTCCTTCCTCCAGGTGTTGCCTCGCATACTCCTCCTCCTCCAAGAGACGAAGGGCCAGACATCTTGACCTAAGTCTTGACTCCAAGCCTGGAGTCGACAAGGCGTCGGCCGACGATCTTCGTCGGTGCCGAACCTCGGATTCGTCCGAAGCCGGAGGCTCCGGCTCTAAAGTGTTCTTGGACGTCGATCGGATCCGAGGCGAATCCGACGGCGCAGTAACAGGTGTAGCCATCCTGGGCGACGTCGTGGGCATCGGCGCCGCTTCAGGTGCAGCAGACAAAAACGGGGTGAACGGCGCCGACCTGTAAGACGCCGGAACACCCAAATCATAGGCCAAAGGGCCAGACAGACCTGCATGACTTCCACCCGGCGTCATGGAAGCAAAGATGTTATACATAGCATTTAAAAACGCTGCAGGATCCGATCCCGGAGTCGGGAAAGCCGGGTGCTGCTGCACCGGTGCCGGCAAAGCTGCTGAAGAGGGTCCAGGTAACTCCTGGCCAGGAGAACCCTCAGGCCTCTGGGGAGGCTCGACCTCAAAGACCGATCCAGGTGACGTCGGGGTTGCCGGAGGTGGAGGGGTGACAGTCGGGCTTATCTTCCCACGTCGGACGCGGAGTGGACGGAGAAGCCGATATATATCTGGACCGTCCCTTGCTCGATTGGCGCCAAGATCCGTGACGGCGCCGGAAGTCACTATGATGATGACGAGACCTCGAAGATCTCGACGAAGACTCCCTCCTATGACGCCTCTCCTTCTTGGACCGGGCCAAGAACAACTTCGCCTCCCTCTCCTTAAGTGCCTTAGGGTTCATGCGCTGGCACGAACCGCATGCCTCGACCTCATGGTCGGAACTAAGGCACCAGAGGCAGTTTTCGTGGGGGTCGGTAACCGACATCCGACCCCCGCACTGGCTACAAGGTTTAAAGCCGGATTTTCTAGGCTGCGACATCGTAACCGCCGTTGGAAACAGTAGCTCCCTGTGAGCCTCGAAGAATTAACCGTTATTCGGGCACGGAAAAAAAGGGAACTGACGTCTGCACGTCGACGAGGGCTTCTTATTGCCTGGATGACGTCATGTGGCGTCGCGTGGAGTCGGGCGATTGTGACGTCATCGTCGACGTGCAGAGCTAGAAGAAATTTCCATCGAGGGCTGGCGCGAGGGGAGAATTCTTTGGGTGAGGAATCCACAGGTAGGTGTATCCATCAGAAACACCCTACCTTTAGGCAATAAAAACCCAGTTGAGTCAAATGAAGTCTCCAATGCAAACATCCATGTCAATATTTTTTTTTAATTTTTTTTTTTTTTTTTTTTTTAAACAGGCTACTTTTTCAGCATTGCAGTAAAAGCCAAGGCACAATTAAAAAAACTGGCAGGAATACCAAACCTCTCAAGTGGTAAAAAAACCAATAAGAATTCAAAACAATGCCAGATTCCGAAACAAAAAACAAAAAAAATAAGTTTAAAAAACAGAGAGAATAGTCCAAGCAGGGGTGTGGGATTTATTAAAATATCTACTTGTCCAGGGGACAGGTTGCTTCTCAAATCTACTTGTCCTGTAAAAAGATCTACTTGTCCCTTTGGTGCCATGTAGTGTGGCGACAAATTATGGCCGCAATTAATAGCCTCTCTGATTATGCCAGGTCTACTACCATAGTACGGCTTGAATACTTGTAGTTTCAATCCCTACTGTAGCAATTTCCTTATTTTGCCACCTTTCTGCAGATCTGCATACTGGGGCTGGAGGAAGCAGTAAGCAATAGTTCCAGGGCTGGAATGCCTTTGAGTCTGCAAACCTACTAACCTGCATGTTTTAAAGATTTTTACCAGCTTCTCTCTAATATTTTCCCATAATAAGAAAGGTTGGACATTTACTCCTGACAATGGCAGAATTAGAACTTCTTCCAGGGTTGAGAAGAAAGTGGCTGGAGGGAAAATGAACTTGCAAATGCTCAATAGATTTTCACATGAGCAAATGTACACCGTATTTACCCATGCTAAAATACAGTTCACAAATATTTTACAGGGGTACGACATATACCATGGGTGCACTTTTGTGACTTTCTTTAAGAATTTGGGGCCACATGTAGGTAGGTTCAGATTTGTGACCTGCAAATTGCGATTCGCAAATCCGAATGTAGGATGGTGTCCTTGACACCATCTGTGATTCACAAGGGCTTCGCAAATGCCCACCTCATGAATAATCATGAGGTGGGTCGCAATTTGCGACCCTTTCGCGAATGGTGGCCTGCTGGAGACAGCAGACCACCATGTCTGTGACTGCTTTTCAATAAAGCAGTTTTTTTTTTTTTTGTAATGCAGCCCGTTTTCCTTAAAGGAAAACGAGATGCATAACAAAAACGAAAAATGAAACATTTTCGTTTCATTTTTTCAGAGCAGGCAGTGGTCCGCAGGACCACTGCCTGCTCTGAGAAAATATTTGCAGTGACATTCACAATGGGGAAGGGGTCCCATGGGGATACCTTCCCTTTTGCGAAAGTGTTAGTACCCATTTGAAATGGGTGCAAACTGCGATTGGTTTGCGCCCGCGGTCACAAAACAATCCTACATTGCACTGCGAGTCGCAATTAGGAAGGGAATACCCCTAATTGCGAGTCGCAAACCCGTTTTGTGATTCAGTAACCAGGTTACTGAATCGCAAAACTGGGCTTGTGCATCGCAATGTGCTTTTTGCACGTCGCAAACAGCGAAAGTCGCTGTTTGCGACATGCAAAAAGCTACCTACATGTGGGTCTTGGTCCCTAATTGGGTCTGGTGTTAACAAAGACATTTTGTTTTTATTAAACTTCTATTTCTCTCTCTTTTGGCTGGCTTTACTGTGAGTGATCGCATTCTGCTCTTCCACAAGGAGCATATTGCCACACAAAGTAGTTTTGTTCAGTGTCGGAAACTACAGTGGCAGTCAGTGACGTAACGAAACTGGAGGGTGCCCCTTTGCAAAGAACATGGAGGAGCCCCCTCTCCAGACTCACTCAGGGCAGGTGCTGAAGGGGCCCCCTGGAGGGCGGCTGCGGGGCCTTTGTTATGCCACTGGTGGCAACGAGTGCTTTTAGAGTTCAAAAACCTTTTGGGGGGGTTTTGCCAGTGTTTGTTACAATGTTGAGGGCCTGGTAGCTCCCACAACAATAAAGTATTGCAAAAGCCACGTCAAAACAAGACACGCATTGATGAAACTAAAAGACTTATAAAAATATGTCAGATCAGTTGGCTTTGTCAGTGTTTGTTTATTTTCATGCTTCCCATAATCATGTTGAAAATGCTTACAATGATTTTCCATTAGAAATATTTTTGGGAAATACTAGCATGCATCAACACATTTTACTAAATGACACTTCATTTGCATATAACCAGAGAGCATTCTGGGAGCATTATACTTAGCCTCAGTCTAAACTTTTCAAACGTTGAACCAACGTCAGTAGTGAAGTGTGACCTTAAAACATTTATTTACAGCACTCACCCTAATAATGAAGGCTTTCAAATAATGAACCATAAATACAAGTTCGAACAGCATTATCTTTTGGAAACATTACCTCAACTGCAAACAGGCAGCCAAAGGGTTTGTGCTGCAGGGGGTTGGGCCTACTTGTCCCAAGGACAAAGTAAACATAAAAACTTGTTGCCCTTGACCCCAAACCAGATGTAGGAATTCCACATCCCTGCCAAGCCTTCCAAATTTCAGCACCAAGGCTTTGTAACACAGAACCTCACTTCAGAGTCCCTTTAAAATTTAAAGAAGGAAGAGAAATGTAATCTTCAAGAAGCATCCCATTCAATCCTGCTAAGAAACCACCTACCGCTGTTTGGCCCAAAAAGGAGAGAAAATTCACTTACCCTACGATTTAAAAGTGGTTTTTTCATGTGGCTGGTATGTACAGCACTTCATTGCTCCTTACCTAAGTTTCGACTACATAGTTCTCACAAAACTTATTTTGTGTGTATGTTTTATAGGACAGTATGGAAAATATAGTTGCTTTGGAAAGGTACTGGACAGAATTTGTGACTCAGCTCTTATCTCACTAGGCAGCTCCCACGAGAACCATGAAACTGTGGATGGTTACCTTTGTCAAAAAGAGAGACAGACAGAGACAGACCGAGAGAGTTGAACCACCAACAACTTGTTTCACAAAGCGTTAAGGCACCACAAGGAAAACAAGTACTAACGGTTCCATGTGGAATCCTTCACACCCGTTATAAAGAATTTCCCAAAACATGCCAAAAAATGATGATACACACAAATGTGACAAAATCAAAAGAGTAAGTGAAATCAGTTAATTTTCCAAACAAAGCTTCAAATTACGAGAACATACATACATCGGGAGGAAAATAAATTAGGGAAAATAGGTAAACATTTTAAATGAACATACCTCTATGACAGCTTTTACTATAAATTGCGAGGCGTATTCTTTATTTTGAAATGCCGTCCTATGAAGATGGAGAGAGAAGCAGGTCAAGATTAACTGAGCAGTCAGTCATTTGTACTGCTACCCCACACAAAGATAATGGAAGCACTAACTCATTAACATAACATTTTTACTATATTTCATACTATGTTGTTCATAACTTTTTCAGGTTACATGCTATTTACCTTTTGAGATGCTGAGAAATGTGGGTTTCTGTCTTAAATATGCTATTGACCTTACACTTTACTAAATACAACCAACCAACCAACCATTTTCTTGGCTTTGCTTCGTCACTTTTTAGTGTTAATGTTGGTCCACTTACACATTTGTTTAAATAGGATTTTGCTTTGTAACCGCAACCATTTTTGGAGACTAAAGAGTGGCATTTATTTAGATATGTACCAACTTAGAACAGGCCTTAGCAAAGCCAACAGGTCTACCAATTTAGAACCGGAAATGGCAAAGCCAATGGGTCTAGCTTTGGCAAGTCTAAAAATGTTTATCCTTTTTGCTTATGGAAACAGGTCTAAACGTTTTAAAGTTTAGTCTCTTCCAGATTAAAGAAAGAGTTGTATATATTTTTTCCGTTAGGTATTCCAAATTAATACCGCAGTGCCCAAGGCAGGACATAGAAGACCAAGAATGATTAAATACATTTTATCAAAGAGAATACACAGTAAGTGATTCACTTAGCAACATAAACTGGTTTTCTTCACATATTGCATTATTGATTTAAGTAGCCAATACAAGCAAAACCTGTATTTCTGGTTTGAGAGTACAAATATAAAAATATCCCTGTTAAATGAAGAACACCATGTGCATTACTTGCTTATCGAAAGCAAAAAGTTATGGGCTGCTTCACGGTTAACCAACCATGAGCACACTGCTTAACATCGGTACAATCTCAACTTTGTACTAAAAATTAAGAGGCCAAACCACATAAGAGAGGAAAGCAAGCAATAAAACTATAGAGTTAATGGATAAAGCAAGCATTGTTAAAGAAGAGTGCTTTTATATCGCACAAAATGCAGTGGTAAAAAAACTAAATTTACCGAGCGTAGAAATATGTCCTTAATGTGGAACATCAATCAATATGGAAAATATTTCATGGGTCTATGTTTCGAAATCACTGTGAGGATCTTTATGTTGTCAACTGCTTGATGAGCATTCTATTAAAATTCTAATTCAAGTCAGAGTCCATTCTTAGCTGCAACTTGATAAGAAAGGCTCCATCAATCTCTCCTTTTTACAGATGGAATGTGTTTAATAAAAGTGAAGGTGTTTTAACTAAAATGATACATTCTACATTATTATTTTTTCTATGCTTTCTCGAAGGCAAACATAGTCCAGTATTCCACCGATGTTTCAATAGACAAGTCAGTTTTTGTAACAAAATGTAAGCCAACTGCTCCGAAATACATATACAATAGCATAGCCTGAAATATGGTCCTATATTGACATGGTAGGAGGTTCAGGCAATATAGGACCATTACTCAGGCAGGGTGTATTTTGTATTACGGTTATTATTCTTCGACCTCAAAAAGGAAATAACTGTCTAACATTCCAAACAGTATATGGTCTTTTATTCTGAAAATATAGTTACACTTCAAAAGTGCTATATGGCTGTAAAACAAGCGTTATGTTAGATGCCATCATATCTGTTACTGATCTACTCAACCAACCTACATGTTGCAGAACCTCTATATACATACATACATACACACACACACACAGTAACCACCATGTAATATAGTCTAATTGCAAATGTCACCAGAACCCCAGGAGTACAGGACTAGATGCAGTAACACAAAAAGAATCTTGCTGCTTTCAAAGAAAACCAAAAACGTTCTGTAACAGGAACAGAGCGAATAAAGAGATTATTTGATCTGAAACTTACAATGTTTGACTGAACACACAACAGGAGGAAGAGAGTTTCACAGTTTGGCAGCAGATGTGGAGAAAGCCCAAGTTCCCTATGTGACCGTTCTGATCCTTGCCATGGCAAGCAAGAGTTGAATCTGATGGAAGATGTGATGATACTAGGTAAGTTAGTCAAGCCAACAGGAGGGGGATGCGAGGTACAAGGCTTTACAAATGATTGTTGGGACCTTGAAAGCGAAATCAAATGGGTACAAAGTGCCGGCCGGGGTCATGATATCTACGGGATGTGTGATCCTCCATTTGTTCTTATAAAAACTTTTGAGGCTGCACTTTGGATGAGGTCTAGTTTATTTAAGAATGGGGATTCAAGAAAAAATGAGTTTACCTAGACCAGACCGAACTGAATGGTAGGATGTGCCACAAAAATATGCAAAATGGGTTTAATAAGAAGAAGAATCTTTTTAGGAGGCGAAGGTGGATGAAACAGGTGAGCACCACATTTATGGATGAAGCTTCTAGGAACAATGTACTGTCTAAAATAACTCCCAGATTAGGAAGAGAAACGTCCATTGCAATGAGACAACAGGTTTCAAACCTAACAGTGATCCCCTGAGGCAGACATGAAATAATACTTCGTTTTTGCCCGGGTCCATCTTAAGGAGATTGTTGGCCATCTGCATCTTAACACTGGTGAGGGCCTCAGCTTAAAGTCTCTGTCTTTGCATCTAATCAGCTCAACACATCGAAAATAAACTGGACATTATCAGCATGCATGTGAAAGCTGATGTCCCACATTCACCACTTGAACACAATGAGCATATGACCAAATGTACATGTTAAGCAGTAGGGGAGAGAAAAAAAAAAATGGACCCTTGCAGAACTCCAAGGTCTATGTAATTTGCCTTTGGCAAATACAGGAGGGGGGAAGAAATGAATACAAGAAAGAAAATCAATGCACATTCCCATAGTATTCCTACATGCAATAGTAGTTATAGGTGCTCATACACAAAAGCACATCGTTGCCATGATGTGCGTCCCGGAATTCCCAAAAACAGAAGACCAGTAACATAGAAAGATCAAATAGTGGAGCACGCAAGTTGTTCTTAGTATAAAGATATTAAGGGCCAATTGTGGCTTAGGAAGAATAATATTAATATTTTTATACTAAGAACAACTTGTGTGCTCCGCTATTTTCTCTTCAAGAAATGAATACCCACCTGTGATCCCTCTAAAAATTAGGGACTTCGCCTACTTTATGACCATACAAGTGACAGCAGCTCCTTCCGAGATCCTGAACAAGAGGTTATGGTCAATGGAATCAATTTCGGTAGACAGGTCTAGGAGGACTAACATGCTGGCTTTGCTTGAATCAATGAGTATGAAAGAGCATCATGCATTAAGAGATATTGAAAATGGTAATTAAGACTTCACTTCCATCTGTAAGGAGTTGCTTTTAAAGCACAGCTGATTCAAGACCATTCAGGAAGACTGATAGGCAGCTGATATCTATTACTTGCAAGAGTTCACTTATCAATTGAAGCAAAAAAAGGACTTTGCCTACCCAACCCAACCTGCAGAGTGGGTTTGAATGGGAAGTGCGTGGAAGATTAAAGAAGTTGTTCGGAAGAGTGGAACTGTTCTCTGTAAAGAAGAGGGCAATATTGTCAGAGAGCTTGGATTGGTGATATTTCAAACTTTATGACACAGGATGTTAATTTTCAGAGACAATGCAAAAGGGTTCTTTCAAAAAGTTAGTAACATTTCTAATACTAACAAATAAGGACATTTTTTCAGCTTTCATTTTTGTTTTATATAAGAAGCATTAAGGATTTGTGCTTCTCCTTATATGATGATGCATAGTCCTGCCTCCATTTTCTTTCAGCTCTGAAATTCATTTCTAATTAAGGTCTGTTAATTCAAGTGAAAAACAAAGATGGTTCCTACATCAAGTGTATGAAGATACATGTTCTCTAACTGGCAAGATTCTATCCAGGAATATCAGCAGTTACCTTGATGTTGGGAGGTTTGATTGAATAAGGTTCAAAACAGAAAAGTGTATATTCAAAATATTTAATGAAATACTGGACTATGCTGTTGGGCAGTCTATCACAGAAAAAGAGAATGCTTAATTATGTAGTTAAGAATGTAGAATTTCAGAAAATAAACACTGCATAGTTAAACAGTCTACCTGCAGAAGGGACAGATTAAGATGTCCTCTTCAAATTGCAGGTAGGAATGGACAGGAAACTATTTGGAATTAAATTACTTTTTTGCTTTGCCTTTCATGAACAGGTTGATAAAACAATGGACAAATGTTACAGCCAGAGGAACTAGGCACTGCTGTGACCACAACATTTAGCACATAATTAAGGACATACCACAACTGCCACAATTTGCTGAATAAATTAAACATTTAAATGGCATTCATCTCTCAAAATTGTCAAAGTACCACCAGAGAATATATCACATAATGTGCCTTTTTGGCGATATGATTAAGAAGTTGCTGCATAATTTGGACCTCTTTTATAACAATTTTATTGACTCCAACAGCAGGAGAGCTCTGCAAAGTAGAGTAAACGCTGTCAATAGAAAGACAAAACTCACATTTGGCATGGAAACGTGGGTTTTATACAACTGTTGTGCACCCTCACATGCAACATACAATAGCAGTTATTGCTTTACTCGTGGTTTAGGACAACTCTGCAAGGAATTGCATTATTTCGGTCTTTATAACTCTGGTCTCTATAGGACATACACAAAAATGTGCACTCGCTTTAAGTAAGTAGCAAAACGCTGGTTCGTCAGTTTTCATGCGTTTATATGCAAAGGAAAAAGTTGAGGGGGGCTTTTAGTTTCAACGTGAGCTTGCATCAAATTTTGTTAATGCCTACAACAAAATAAAACCGAACATTTCATGCTAAACTTCACATGAGCATAAAACTTTAAGAAGACATGCTCTGCCTTGTTTAATATAGATCAGTCCAGTAGTTTCTGAGATATCAGTTAGGACAAGGTGTCGGATAAGATCTACATGGTCAGTTAAATAAATCAAGAATTTATCCAAATTCAGTGAATGATATTACAATGTTTCAAGACATGATTGTGCTCAGAGGTTTTGTGCCATTTTGAAAAGTGAGAACATGGACAAAACCATTTAGGAAATCATTCAGTGTCAATCACCTTCACTCTCAGTTTATGCCAATTAACGGAGGTTCTTCCAAAAGAAAATCAATACTCTCTCAGAGGAATCTCTTTTTCTGGTACATTCTTTACCGAATATGCCCATTCAGGAGCAGTGTATTTCTCGTTTGGCACTCTTGGTCTTCCTGATCTTCTGACTTTTCAAGATCTTGGTCATTCCGATCTATTACCGGATCATGTAATTTTGCTCCAGTTCTCTTCAGATGGTCACATATTTCTTCTTTCTCTCACACCGTCAGACCAATCCTCTTGTATCAAGCTTTGATCTTCAGTCACCTGTGCTTCAACTGCCTCATTTTCACCTGTTATTTGTTCTGCACAAATTGCAATATGAACACCTTGGCTTGCTCTTTGGGGTTGGAGTTCGAATTTTTAAGGTTTAATATTCTTGCATTTGATTCCGTTGTTGTTGCTCTTGACCGTTGTTCTCCCCCACCTCTGGATCCAGAGGTGGGGGATCCAGAAAGAGATTGACACTGAACTAGTTGTTTGTATCGCCACTTCATATGCAATCTTCACTAAGCGTGAGATGTGTTGATCCAAAACAGCACACCTCTACACTCATCAGCAGTGTTTGTCACTAAAAATCATCTGGTATGGGTCTTTCCACAAAGGTTCCAAACATGTCTTCCTAATACATTTCTCCACCACTTTCCAGACTCTAGGTCATTGCAACGCTCTTCACTGGTTGAAGGTGTTGCAAATTTCACCTAGTAAGAGATAGTGTACATACCAGCCAAACCTTTGACGTAATTCAGAACCAGATCAGTAATATTCAGAAGAGCAGCTTAAGAAATACAGTGAATTCTCACTGCCCTTCTCATTAGCACTTGATAAGGAGTTAATCATGTGCTTTTATTGGGTAGGCTTCTCATAATGACTATAAAGAGAAAGGGCATCTCGCCATTTCAGTGATGCTGAGACACAAACCTTTGCTAATTTTGCTTTCGTTGTACAGTGGGTCCTCTCCACAAACACAATGCTGTAAGATAACTATAAAGGTCTTCTGGTTGATGTCAGTGGCATGCACAGGTCACTTAACATCTAATTTTTAGAATGTGTGCCCCTATCTGATTGCAGAGAAGTTGGCTGGCCAAATCTAGAGATCAATTCCCTCAGCAATAGCTTGGCTAAAGTGAGTGCATCACAGTACCAAGTTGGGAACACTTCAATCCATTTGCTCAATTAACAGAGCATCAAAATATAACCCAAACCATTACAGGGTGGTGTAGGAAACTGGGTTCTGTTATTATAGAAGCCCCCTAACACCTTTTGCCTAGTTTTTGATATAACTTTGGCTAAAGTGCACTGGGTTCCTGCTAACCAGCTCTGCAGTGCCAGTGTTCCTTCCCCAAAAACAAAACCACTGGTCACGTGGTCCTCAAGTGACCAGGCCTTTAGCACCTTGTGCAAGTCCCTCGTAAATGGTACCTCTGGTACCTAGGGCATAGGTAATAAAGAGGGTCCCTAAGAGCAGCACCATAATGTGTGCCACTGTAAGGGACCCAGCACCAAACTGACAGAGACTGTCACTGCAGGCTGCATGACAATGTGCTCCAAGAAGTGAAAACTCAACATGGTACACTTGAGTGCAATGTCCCCTAACATTGCCTGTAATACTTTTAAGTCACTACTACAAGGCAGGGTGCATTATATTACAGGTGAGGGCATATCTGCATGAGCACAAATGCCCGTACTATGTCTTTGTCGATTCTTAGACATAGTAAGTGAACAGGTAAGCCATTTTTTTAAAAAAGTGTTGTATACTGGTCAATAAGAGTTCCCCAGCTACATGGTAGCGTCACTGAAAATAGGGATGTTTGGTATTAAACATCTTGTATTAATAAACCCTCACTGATTCCAGTGTATTCATTAATACATGCATCCAGAGAGCACCTTAGAGGTGCCCCCTGAAAGCCTACCAACAGCGTTGTGCTAACTGACTAGATTCCACTAGTCAGTCACCAACAGACGAGTTTCTGACCCCCCTCAAGGATGACAGCCGTTGCTCTGGGCGGCCAAGAACAAAGCCTGCTCTGGCAGCGATGTTATCCCAACAGGATGACCTGCAAATCTGCATTCCAAGGCAGGGGAGCTTCAAATAAGCCCACAGCCCTTGGTATACAAATCTGGCTTCCCTCAGAAGGGAGATGCCAACCCACTGCCCCAGGACCCATTTGGCACCTGGAAAATTAGCTATGCAGGAGGCGTGTTGCATTTGAAGGGTGGACACCCCTCTTGGGTGACCAGTCTGAAATGAACACAGCCTTAGGAATTCCCCCATCTTGTGTGTAGGTGAATTAGGAATTCTAGGACAGGGTGATGCCCATCACCCAAAGGAAGCGGTCACCTAGTGGGCCTAATGACCCCAGGGGTAAGTAGCCCATTGGCTACTACCATACACTCCCTTTAATGACTCTAAATTGAGTATTTAGGGGACCCCCTGATACCAGGACCTCAGATCTTCACTGGAGACAAAGGAAGGCGTGGACAATAAGCCTGCTGACCCAAGAACAGAGAAGCATGACTGACCTGCCAACCCTGCCAGTCTGCCTGCTGCACCCAACCCTCATGGAGCAACTGACCTGTCCTGCCACTGCAGCCTCCAAGAAATCGTAAGAGCTGCTAGTGCTTCCCAAATTTCCTAGAAGAACTCACTTGGAGCAGAGGAGCTGCTTCCCTGCATCTGCAGGCAACCAAAGAAGAACTGTGAGCACCTAAGACCACCACAACTTGACACTGGACATCACCATTACACCAGAGTCTCCTAGCTCGTGCTGAAGTGAGAAAATGGTGTCAGTGTGGTTCCCAGGTCCTCCAGAGACAAAGCACACCTTGTGGTCACCCACTGAGGAATTTACGATGGCGCTTGCAGCATCTGTCTGCAGGCCACTCCACCCCTTCAACCACCACCATTGGCAGAATCCCAGTAGTCCAAGATACCTCTGCTCCCAGATGCCCAAACGGAGGAGAGGACCACTAGGGTCCCTATGCCCCTGAGCATCTCAAGACGTGAACCCCTGTGGTGGTTCACCCAGACTGGACTCCCACTACAAACCTACAGCAACTTTGTAATCAGACCAATCCCCAGTGACTTGCATGGGACACCCAATGTCTTAACACACTTCGGCACTAGGATTCACCAGGTGATCTGTTGGTGTGGCTTTGGACCACCCCCCATACTCACCTTAAGCCCTGGAGAACTCTCCTGTAAGTTCCTGTGGAGTACCTGTTTGCCGTACGTGTTTCATCTCCTATAAAGGTGACATTGCAGCTACAGCAAAATGCCCTGTTGACTTTTGAAAGCTGTAAAACTTCACATCTTGAAAAGTACTCACCTGCTCCCGATGATCTTGGTATCCAAATTTATATAAAAGTATGTGTTATTTTTTACTAAATTGGTGCTGGATTTCTTTATGCAGTGTCTCACTGTCTATCTGTGTGCTTCAGAAGCTTAACACTACCCTCTAACATGCCTAATTGCTCGCCAACACTCCCACAAGAGAGCATTTGTGCCACTGTAATTCCTCTGGGGTTTGCTTGGACTCTACTCAGTGTAGCTCTTTTTGGTCCACTATATAAAGAGTCAACTTTCTACAGGTGGTATATCTACAAAATCTTCTTGTAGTCTTCTGAAAGGACCTTCTCATCGAGAGAACTTCTATTTCAGAGCTTACATTCAGCTGTAATGTACCGAATGCAATCACACAGCACTTTGCAACTTCATTTGCATAGTTATTGCACAGTGTGATCCTGTCATTGCCATTTTTGTCTGCAGCACATATCAAAACAGCAATTTTCTTCGGCATTTGCAGGGCAGCAAGTATATCTACAATTCAAGGGTCATTTATGGTGGGAATTCAGGTGATGTCATAAAACCCTTTGTGACCACAACCGCCCTAAGTCACGGACTACTCTGAAAGCAAACTGGCTCTCCGAGAGGATTATAACACTCAACTTGTTTGCCACGCAGCTGGTGCCTGAATCACTATCAATTCTTCTACTTGTGCTGAAATTATATTACACAAGTATGATGCCTCCACAACATGTCACTATGCAGAATACATATGCTGCTAGAAGAGTTCCATGATGGTCTCTCAGACAAGAACAATCACCAAATAAAGTCAACCAATTTAAGTGGTGCATCTTCAATGTCTGGTCTAGGGTTACTGCACAACTCTGCCAATCAGTACAATCATCACCATCATCTGTTTCTAAACCCTCACCCATCAGCCCATACCCTGCTCCTTTGGCAAAGGCAAGCGTGCTGCAGGATATATGGTATTACACTGTCTGATTTAAATATTCTCTGCTAAGATTATCGGGTCATAGTTAACTATTTATGAGAAGCTTAGCAGCGTTTCAAGTCAGTAATGTCATTACTGAGTGTGAAACAAGCACAGGAGGGTGTACTCCATCAAAATTGCTTCACTATGTCCGGTTGACAAAGAAGGTGCTGCAATATTTTTCATGCAACCAGGTAGTTTGGGGGGGGGGGGGGGGGGGGGTTTAGGAGGAGGGCTACTGGATCCAGTGTTGCAGAAACATATGCAATCAACCGCTCCATGACAGTCTAAAGCGAAAGCGCATGACCTCTTCTTTCATGACAGAATAAAAAATCTCTCATAATTGGGCATTCTTAGAGCAGGTACACTACACAAACTGTCTGAGCGACAGGAAGGCTAAAGATATACAGGTTCCTCACATCAGTAAGTTAATCTCTATAGAGACTTTACAATCAAGTAAAAGTTGTCTATCAACTGACAAAAGTATCCACTCATTCCTGAAAACATCCTTATCTCTGTAACTGGTGGATTCATTGTCAAAATCGTGGAAATGTGTCCCTTGGACGCTTTATCGTTCCCTTTTTCCATTTTGTGTTTCAAATAAATGACTTTCTTTTGACAGCATTATAGCTTGGCAGAAAGAACTTTATGGCCATTTCAGCCAAATAATTTGACAGAGTAATTGTATGAAATCTACAGCCCTTTTCAGTACTGGCTGCTATCATCAGGTCATCTACATATTCTAACAGCACTGAACCACAAAGCAATCCTAGACTTTCCAAATCCTACTTCAGTGTCTGTATTGTTTATTGTAATGATAAAGGCCAGCTTGATGTAGCTTTCAGGGCATCCGAAATCTCTAAGGCCATTACATAGTCTGTTCTTACAAGTGAATTTGGTGATACACCCACTCCACAATTGAGTAACACTCATCACCTTTCTCTATTAGTAAATCTTTCGGACAGTAGAACGACTTACTACTGTTTAGAAATGGAAGTCCAATGCTTCCCACATTGATGAACAACAATTCTTTCTCTGAGACCATCACATACATACCTTTTGACCTAGAAACAAGAGGCCGGTTTATTATTGTTTGAGGACCTCAGATTGACCTCTGAACTTCTTAAGCCCAGTTTGGTTAAAACTCAACTGATGTTCATTACGTTCGCTATGCAACCATATCTAAAAAAAATATATGCATAATGTCTGTCGGTTCGTTTTAACTCTGCTCAGATCAGACATTTTCCATCGTTTGGTAAGCTCCCCTAGCATTAATGACTGATCTGAAACTTTAATCAAGTGTCCTTCTGATAACACCTCAAATCAGAGCAATTCGCGTATTGTCTCTTTCTGCAAATTTTACAAAGATTTGAAGATTGTTCAATAGTACCTGCCTGAGAGTAATACAATTTGCACAAAGTCACCCATCTTATTTGTTTTTGCAAACTTCACCCATGCTATTTGTTGTACTATGTCAAGTTATTTATGGGCAGTAGATTGGCTCAAGAATTCCTTGTTTTCCTTAAAAGTTCCTGCTATTTTATGATGATTTTTATATTCATTGGACTATTTGCACTGGTAGTCCACAATGTAATTTTTGGGGGTTTTTATTTTTCAACTTACGTCTGATTTTAACCTGTTAATGATAGTGTATCATGTTCTGTATGCTTTTATGATTTTTACACAAAAATCGAATAAATGTAATTTTGAACTGACCCCTAGGCATGCTTTGCTAAAACTCCTGATGGTCCAGACCAAACTGGCATCACAAGAGCACACTTCTCGTTTCACTACACTGAATATGTATGTATGTATAATATTTGTGTGCTGTAAAAAGCTGAAGTAGCTCAGTTAAATGTCAAAATATAACATAACAAAATTCCCACAAAACAAGAGTGGAACATTGTACTTGCGACAAACCAAACAGTGAAAATTGATATGGACCACAGTAAGGAGGTTCAAATCATCAAAGCAGACCTTACAAAAGGATTTTACCATGGGTAGAGCTTCAGTGCTACTCCTAGCCTTTGAAAACCAAAACCAAAAATACATCCCAGCACTTTGTTCTTGCCAATAACTTTAATATGTCTTCTTAGTAATTAGCTTTAATTATTGCACCTTTCAGTGACTTGCTGCAATTAGGCAGTGATGGAGAGTGACCAGACAGACTGGAGATGGATTATCCAAATGGATGATAAACTGTCTCACCCAAGTAAAAGAGGTTGCAAGCAAATCATCTTATGATCTTACACAAAGACCAGACCTACACATGAAAAGGCACTGATGACAGGGCTGAACCCTTGCAGAACCCCAAGGGAGATCAGGAGCTTTTATATTTTCATTGCGATAGATTTAATGACTGAGAAAGGCACCTGTAAGTGTCCCTTTGGGAAAGCCAAGTAGGAATGTGAGTTATATAATTAGGTACCACAATTAAATTGTATCCTTGTATCCTCCTCTGAGCATAAGGATAGGGCTGTTTTAACACATCACCTGTAAAGAAGGTGGTTTAGATATAATCTCAAGTAGGGATAGTATGCTGGGGAAAATCTCAGTTTTTAATCTTTCTTCAATAATGGATAGGTGTTTTGTTTTGTGCAAATCAAATGTTTGATAGTGTAAAGAATGTTTAAAATAAAGGTTCTTGGCAACAAAGGTTTTTCAAAAGTTTTCTTCTTGAATGGTATTTTTGCAGACACAAAACAGTTCGATTATATTAAAAAAAAAAAAAAAAAAAAAAAAAAAAAAAACACCACATTAAATAGGAATTTTAAATTTAGAATCCAAATTACAAAATGGCCTAAATAAATTCCACACAGGACATTTAATGCAAGGTATAGCCAACAGGCTTTGTTTGGGGGGGGGGGGGGGGGGGGGGGGGGGGGGGAGGGGGGTGGCTGGACGGGACCAGGCTTACAGGCTGATCCTGAGGTCATACGGGATAGGGCGGGCAGGGGGTTAGGTTGTTCCCGCGGACGGACTGGGGCAGAACTGGACCTGGACCAGACCTGGGGCGGGGCCAGGCCAAGGCGGGACCGGACCGCATCACGGGGTGGTGCCGGGCCAGACCGGACCGGACCGCATCACAGGGTGGGGCCGGGCCAGACCGGACCGGACCGCATCACAGGGTGGGGCCGGGCCAGACCGGACCGGACCGCATCACAGGGTGGGGCCGGGCCAGACCGGACCGGACCGCATCACAGGGTGGGGCCGGGCCAGACCGGACCGGACCGCATCACAGGGTGGGGCCGGGCCAGACCGGACCGGACCGCATCACAGGGTGGGGCCGGGCCAGACCGGACCGGACCGCATCACAGGGTGGGGCCGGGCCAGACCGGACCGGACCGCATCACAGGGTGGGGCCGGGCCAGACCGGACCGGACCGCATCACAGGGTCGGGCCGGGCCAGACCAGACCGGACCGCATCACAGGGTCGGGCCGGGCCAGACCAGACCGGACCACATCACAGGGTCGGGCCGGGCCAGACCAGACCGGACCACATCACAGGGTCGGGCCGGGCCAGACCGGACCGCATCACAGGGTGGGGCCGGGCCAGACCGGACCGCATCACAGGGTGGGGCCGGGCCAGACCGGACCAGAGTGGGGTGGGGCGGGGCAGAGCGGACCGGACCAGAGTGGGGTGGGGCGGGGCAGAGCGGACCGGACCAGAGTGGGGTGGGGCGGGGCAGACTGGACCGGTTCAGAGTGGGGCAGGCCGAAATGGGGTGGATTGGATTGGGATACAGTGGGTGGATTATGGTAGGCTGGAGTGAACAGGGTGGATTGAAGTAGGTTGGGGTTAATTGGATTGGAATGGGGTGGATTGAAATGTGGTGAAGTGGATTGATTGCGGTGTGATGGGCTGCAGCGGGGATGGGTTAGGTGGGGTGTATTGGATTGGACTAGGGTGGATTGTAGTGTGGTGGAGTGGACTGAGTGAGTGGATTAGAGTGGGGTAGGCTGGGTGGAATGGATTGTGGTGGGCTGAACTGGTATGGAGGGACTGGAGTGGGGTGGATTGGACTGAAATGGGGTGTGGTGGGTTGTAGTGCGGTGGACTGGAGGACTGGGGTGAAATAAGGTGGAATGGATTGAGCGGGCGGATTAGAGAGGGCTGTTTGGGATTGGAGTGAGGCAGGTTGTTTTGGAGTGGGTAATATTGTTTTGGATTGGAGCAGATTGTTTTTGATTGGAGTGGGATGAATTGGAGCGGGAAAAATTTAATTTGAGTGGGGTGCGCTGGAGTGATTTAGATTGCAGTGGGGTAAAGTGGGATGGATTCTAGAGGGGCAGATTGGAGTGGGTGGGTTGGGGTGTACTGCACAATTATGTGTTAAAGCATCATTTCAGAAATGCACATAATAAAGAAACAATGTTGCTGCAATATTTTGAGCAAGATGGTTTTCATCTGTAGAGAAGACAGCCCACGAGCAAAAGCGTAAGAAAACATGAGTGGAAAGTGAGAGAAGACGACTAGGCAAAATAAAAGAAAGTTAGCTATAAAAAATAAAACTTTGCAGTTTTGTTTATCCTGCTGGGCACGTTTTTGCCAGTCACAACCCTTGTGTTTGCAGGCCACCAGAAGTTAAAAAGAACAAAACAGTACATCAGTTGCGTCAGGAGCAGCGGACGGGCACTAATTAAGTTGAGTTGGTCAGTGTTTAGTCCCTGCTACACACAGGAACAGATATGATGCCAGGCCTGCTTTGATGAATGATGAGACTGTAAAGAAGACTGCCAAGCAAACCATCAAATAGTGAGCTCCAAGCCCTTTACTGTACACAACAGTCTCACAAGCAGAAAGCACGCACTATCGATGCACAAGCAGACAACACTAAAAACTAACCTAACTGTTTGAGTACTAGTTTCAATATCTCCCTGGTGATAGCTTTCGTCTGCTCAGGGTGTCTGAGCTACACTGGTCACAAGAGCCACATGTGGCCTTCCTCTGTGTGTGGAGGCATGTGCTCCTTCCCTCTTTGTAGAGAAACTATGTAAGATGTATCCAGCACGGATTTCAAAAGTTATGTTTTAGGCAGCACATGTTTTCACTGGTGCTATTTTCCCCATCACTGCTCCAAAAACAGGTTAAAAAAGAAAAAGCTCTTCTGATCATGCTCCCTGTATTAATTTTGTACTCATACAATCTCCTGGAGTACATTTTGAATGCTGGCCAACAGTACATATTGGAGAACCAACAAGTAGTAGTGTTGGGATTGGCTCTCTGCGGGGTCACCACCAAACCTTTTGACTTCGCTGGTCCCGTTTTCAGAATCACTTTACCAAGGGCCACTGGAATCATAAGATTGTGAAGCTGTACAATTTTCGCATAATTAGCCTGCAGATTTTAACAAAAAAAATTGTTTCTTGCTCATATGGTTCAAAGGTTACTAAAAATGCAGTGACAAGTTGCTGCTTGGTGGAAGGCCCGTCGCAAAACTGGTCTGGTCACCATTCTGTTGCGGTTATATTTGGGCGTTAAATTGTAACTAATGAGGTGAAACCAAGGCCCAGACAGTGTTACCAAGTTTTAAAATGACCAAATAAAGTAGTACAATACTAAAATGTACAGCATAATCTGCATTTTCCTGCTGCGTATTTTACTCAAACCTGCCACATAATTTGGCCCTATTCTTCAGCATAATTCCTGTGGCCCTGACTTTACCCCTGCTAAGCAGTGCTTGGGTTCCCCGCTTTAAACATGGCAAAACTGACTTATGCCCAATAGGCACATTTAATTTACATTTAAAATACCTTATCATTGATAAATGCTTTACGTTTGTCCCTCCTTGGGGAGGTTTGGTTACAGCCTTAGACATTGACCCTGTACATGGATAACTGCACGAATGCCCATACATTTGACTGCGAGCAAACTTTTTTCCTTTTGTGTCTCTCCTTCGCGCTCATGGCGGCTGTGATGCTTTGAATTGGCTCGCTTATGTAAACTGTTTTACTTTTCATTTTCAATTTAAGTGGCAAGAAAAGACCAGTTAGGAATTTACAACTTTAACAGCTCTAACTCAAGCAAACTCAAGACTCATTGCATTGTAAATGCTTGTTAAACATGCCATTGCAGCCTGTGTGCAGTTTTGAACTGCCATTTCGAAACAGCCAAAATAAATGTTTTGCAGGCCTAAACTCTTTGTTAATGCATATAAATCACCATTAGTGAAGGCCCGCAACAGAGCACAGGGCAGGATGGATTGTATTTAAAAAGTCTGACATGGACTCTTAAGTTTTACATGTCCTGGTAGTGAAAAACTAAAATTTGTTTTTCAATACGGCAAGGCCTATTTCTCCCATAGGACACTGGGGTTACTTTATTACATTTAATTTAATAAGTGAAAGCTCACATGGCAACAGATAGAAATGTCATGTTTACACTCAAATGAACTTCCCTTTCATTTTTTTAACGATAGTTAAATTTTAATTAACAATTCTGAAAACACCACTTTTAGAAAGTTAACATTTTCTTGTTTTAACCATCAGGTGCCTGTACACTAGGTCACATAAGCTGCAGTTGGCCACTGGCGCTTGTGTATTCTTGCTAGACAGTATCATAAAGGGGTACTAGGGGTGGGCAGGGCCATCCTGACCTGATTGGGGGGGGGTCACCTACTACACTTGCACTTCAAAGGAGCTGCCTCTGCAGACACACAAAGAACTTCACACTACCTTTTTGTGAGCCCAGACATGCTAGCACCAGGACAAGGACGATGGATGTTCCACAATCATGCTGGGGGAGGGGGTGCTTCTAGAAGTTTCTTCCACTTCAAAGCAGGCACCAGTTGTTATTATTAGACCTTGAGACCAATTCTTCAGTACACTCCTGAACCTGTGGATACTACAAAAGAAGGAATGCCCTCCTGCTGGAAGCCTGTCGTGCTGTCTAACAGTATACCTGCCTCCCTTCATCCCAGGCTACCCAAGTGACTCCAAGAGACAGCAGACTGACTTCCTATTCAGAGCCACAGGGTCATGTCATAAGCTCCAGAGGGATCCCTGCAACTGCTCAGCTTCAACTAGACCTACAAATAAATCTGCCTGAGCGTTGCAAAAGTGAATCCCTGGTCCCCAAGAAGCACCTCTCCAGGTGCTGTGTCCTTGGTGTGGTACCATAGTGCACTCCTCTAACCCCCAAAGGAGAAATCCTAAAGTGTTGGGTTCTTTGCGAATGGGTCTGCTCGACCCACATTTTTGCCACGTGCCATCACAAAGCTCCGGTGTACCAGATTCTGTGCTACAGTGACCACCAGCGATGACCGACCACAAGAGATCTGCACTTCACACTACAGCACTGCCTGCGGCGACCACCAATGCAAATTTCCAGCAACAGTTGTCCGTGACGGCCAACAGGATCTTTGTGCTACAGCAACTACTATCTGTGACGCTCTCCCTACAGACTCTTCCACAGCAAACTAGATTATTTGCACCAGACTTTGAAAAGGTACGTTTTTCACTGGAACTACCCTGGTCCCGATATCGGGAACAAGTTCCATCGCGGTCAGCCTGAACTTGTGATTTTCAACCAGTCTTACAGAAACAGATAACTACAAGTGGTTCTTTGTGCTTTTAGGAACTACACCTAAATCTTTGAAATTGCAAATCTCTGGTTCTATTGACTCGATGTTTGTTGTCTTAGTGTCAAATACTTTATTATACTTTTTTCCCCTCAATTCAAGTGAGATTTTTCTTATGTTGTGCTGTCACTACTACTATTTGCGTGCTGCATATCTACTCTACACACTGCCTTTTTGTTAAGCCTGACGACTTTTGTGCCAAGCTACCGGGGGATTAAGTACAGGTTAGTTTAGTGGCTTTTTGTGGGTTACCCCAACAAGAATTGTGGTTGTTGCTTAAGTGCCCGACTTCCCTCAACCAAGTCAATTTCTTAGAACTAGTAACCCAGGCAGTTGAACACAGCAGGTAAAGCAAAGACACTCAGTTTCAGTGCACACAACCAACTCCGATGTGGAGGGTAGCCTTTTCACAAAGTCTGTCAAGTTACCCACATAAATCGTATTTGTCAGGGAAAGCATCCAATGTTATTAGTTTAACATACAAGCCCCACTGTGTTACTGGCTGTTGTATTCCTGCCATCTACCCTGGATACTCCACAGTAATTTGCCCAGTATACACTGAATACCGCATGAACCGGAGGAAATACTCACCATAAAATATTCCTTTTTAGTTTCACTTCAATGCACCACATTGATGCTATGCAGATGCAAGAAACTTTCCACATTCACAGCAGTAGGTTAAAAAAAATAAAAATAAAAAAAAATAAACAGAACTGTTCTCCTTGCTACTTCCGCGAGCAAGAGTGTGGGAACCAAAAGAGGAGTTACTCTGCCTAACGGGTAGGCTTGAACTGGAAATATGAAGACCCCTACTCACTGGAAGCATCTACTACTGCCTGAACCCCTCCTTCACTCACATAACAGAAGCGCATTAATGTCTCAAAACTCACTGTTGCTGCCCTCTTGTGCTTGCACCGTGTCCCTCTCTGATTTTAAGGAAACAATAGTTCACTAGGTACTCATATCATGGAATACTATTTGCAGTGCATGGTAAATTACACTACTGTGACCAGCGATTGGCATGGTGTAATTTGCTGTGCACTACAAACAATAACATTCTCTGAAATGGAGTCCCTGGCTAGTGAACCACTATTTCCTTAATTATTTATACACCTAGGTTCCTTGGCACGTTGCACAGCACTTGCATTATTGCTACATCCTGACGTGATGGATTAAACCCAGATCTGTGACTGGGGGTGAATGTTTGATTTGTTCTGCATTCCATCCATCATCTGTTTTTGCATTTGTCTCCCCAAGTGGGAAGGGTATGCCCATGCGTGGATCCCGTGCTTGCTATGCCATCAGATTCAAGCTAGCCTGGCTGATGAAGGGTGATACCCTGAAACCAGTCCCAGGATGCTGGTTTCTGGCCTAGGGAAGACCTGGCCTGGCAGTTCGGGCTGTACTGTTCCCATGGGGAACAGGGTCAAGACTGATTTGCATATGGCTGGGCCCAAACTGGAATGGCATGGCAAGCAAAAAAAAAACGGATGGATTAAACCCAGATCTGTGACTGGGGGTGAATGTTTGATTTGTCTTGCATTCTGTCCATCATCTGTTTTTGTATTTACAGACAGCAAGCACTCATTCAAGAATACAGTCAATAGGCTATGCTCCACAAGAGGGACGAACTCAAGCTGGTCAGCTTAAAATAAATGGAGCCAGCAAACAGAAAGTAAGCAACCATGAGTAACAAAACACAAAGCCAATGGTAAGTAATAGGTGGAATGCATTCTCAGGAAAGCTTTCAAAATGTCCCCGAAATGTTGCTCGCAACCCAGATAGCTGCACTGTCTAGTGAAGTCTGACTAAAAAAATGGTAATGCCGGGTGAGTATCCCTGCATGTGTCAGGTGTGGTGTTCGCTGCCCAACAAGGTGAAATGCTGGCCCTCGCAGAACAGTGGTAGTTTTTGGCAACTTGTGAATATGCCCCTTATGCACTCAGGATAAAATGTCTGCCCTTACATAATGGTGGCATTTCTTTCTAACCTATAGGCTCCCATGGGATGATGCCCACTTCCCATACATGGCATTTTGCCGACCCCTGGTAAAATGATTGCCCTGGATACTTCCCAGCACATTGTGAGCATACACTGAAAACGGCAGCCCAGTCTGGCATAATGTTGGCAAAATGGTGGCCCTTCTTAGCATACTGGGCAAACTGTTGGTAGAAGTGGCAAACTACGGCATAAAATATATCCTGGCAGTCCGATTCCTGGCATACTGGGAGCATCGAATGCACAATAGTGTCAAATTGTGGCATAATATTCATCATGGCAAAAAGGTGTAAAATTCACAACATAATGTGGGCATCATTAATACAATGAGGCTTCTGGCAATATGATGATAATTCTTGCTATAGACAGGGAATCACTAAGCAGTAGTGGCAATTCTCAACATTATGTGCATCCAAAGTGTCCACACCTGTTATAATACCAGCAAATGTATTATGGTATTAATTTGTGACATATTGGGAACGGGTATGGGATGATATGCCCAGCTGGCAAAATTATGCCCTTGTTTAAACGTGGTAATTCCAGATATGCTGGGGATAGTCAACGTGCCATATAAACCAGAGAAATTCAGCAGTTAGAGTTATTTTAAGCAACTATAACATGTGCCCCTGCAATGGACAGTTTTTTTCTTCAATAATTTGATTGCTAATGTTTCATTTATATTTTTATTGATGTTATAAAAGTTATCATGAGTGCTGTAATATCTGGGGTAATCAGCCGTGCATGGCAAGGTCACAAGTTATAGTTACCTAAGGCTGCAAATTATAATTTCTTGAAATATCTACAACTGCTGAATTTCTCTGGTTTTATGTGAGTAAATTCAGAACCCAACTATAATATCTCTATAAACTTAGGTTTTTGAGTCAATTTCTAAGGGTTTTTTTTCAATTTTATTTCCCAACTGTAACGTCCGTGTCACCTTTGTTTTTCTAAGTGAATTTCTATGGCTTTTTTAAAATAATGTTCATTACCACAAGTTAATCCAACCACGCTGGCTGAAAAGCCTCATCTGTAGCCAACTTCCTATAACAACCCAACCCCAAGCATGCTGCGGCCAGTCCCTGCGGCCATCCCCCCTACCCAATGCAGCGCACGGCCTTCGGCCATGTGCAGTGGGAGCTGGCCGCAGGGCCAGCCTCTCTGGGTGTGGAATAAGGTGTCAGAGGGTGTCTCTGGGTGTGAGAATGGATGTAACAGTGTGTCAGCTTGTAAGAGTGGGTGTGACAAGGTCTATGTGGGTGTAAGAGTGTCTGATTGTGCTCCAATATATGAAAGATGCATTCACCTCCAGAAAACATTTCATAATGTTAATCAATATGGAATTGTGGAGTAAACACTTGCTTTGTCTTCGCCAAACCCTGGAGTATGAATCATTTGTCCTTTCCAGAAGTAGAACTTTAACTGGTGCACCTGCTACTTTTATATTTATTAGTGCTTCCAGTCAGGATTTTCTGTGAAATTAGCATCATGGCCAGAAAGGAAGCTCATCCGTTCATCCAACAATAGTCCACAGTTTTGCACAAAATGTCTATCCAACTGTAGCATTTTTTTTTACTGGTTAGTTAGTGCTACCACGGAGTGAAAAAGTGTGGGGGGGGGGGGGGTGCCTGAGGGTTAAGGTGTGTCCCTCCTGCAGCCATCTGTGGCAGGTCACCCAGTGTGCAGTGGGACTGCGTGTGTGGGTGGGAGGGGCTTGGAGACCCACTGGGTCCCAGCTGGTTCTCCACCTCCTGCGGGAGCCAGCACTGCTGTCACAGAAATGGGGCTGCTAAACTTGAGGCTCCCTGACTATGAGAGCAACTGCTTCCTCGGTTTCCCTGCCCACATCTCTGCGGAAACCTCCACTCCCATCAAGTGAGAGCTGGTAGTGGAGTTGTGTTTGCTCCGACTCGGCCGGAACTAGGACCACTCTCGCCAAGTCACAGCACACCGCTATGTCCCATGGGTGGGCACCCAAGGACATAGCAGGGGCCGGCCCTGTGGGGTGGCGGTCCAAAGGGCCATTATACGTTCCTCGAGAGGGACAGGCGCCCCCAACCTTAAACATTGCCCCTCCCTCCTCCGCATTGTTTAGCCCTGGGGAGGTGGTGGTCCCTGGGGCTGCAGGGAGGCTGCTCAGCCCCTTGCAGCATATAATTGAATACAAGCCCCTGGGAGGAGGAGGTCCCCGGATCATAGAAATGCCCTAGGAGGGGGGCCCTGTGCGCCCCCTCTTCTTTATTTTTCACATGCACCCAGGACCAGGGACACACAGGGGCTTTTTCCAAAATAAGAGCTGGAGCTGGCACGTTAAAAAAAATTACAAAATTAAAAAAAAAGTTGCCGCAGATTCGCGAATTTGCAGCAAAACTTTTATTTAAAAAACAACAAAAAAAAACGTGTTTTTGCCCTGGCGAGGTCCCTGTGGAATCCCAGCACCAGAGCTAAGGGGTCACGGTGTCACTACCCTGACCCCTTTTCATATTTGTTACCTTTTTTTCCCCTGGGACTTGGCTGAAGCAGAGTCCCAAGATGACTGCCATCTCAGAGAGAAAAAAAGGGTTTTGGGGGGGGGGGGGGGGGGGGGGGGGGGGGAGGGGGGAGAGAGAAGACGTGAAAAAGTGTGTTTCCAATGTTAATTCCCATAGGAGTTTTGAACTCGACTACAGCCCAAACCACTGGAAGGTCCTGCACCAAATTTGGCAGACAGCTAGATTTTGTTTTGCAGATTGTGGTTTTGTTTATTTGGTGTAAATCCGTTCAGTGATTTTTGAGATATTTAAGGGGAAATAAATTTGTACATCTATGGCTGCTGATCCATCGCAACGTTTTTGAAGTGATAGTGGCATATTCATGAATGTGCGCGACCGATTGAATGTTGTATTTTGGCTGGCTGCAACCTGACCAGAAAGTTGCAGCTAGCATTTTATGTATGGGGGACACAGTCCCCGGGGCTGATAATAAATCTGATAAGTGGTATAAGGAGTCCGGGTGGAGTTAAAATGACCCCAGTGCTGTTATATAGGGGTGTTCGAGGGTCACAATATGCCACGGAAAATGTTTTGTCGCTGTGCGATGTTCGTGAAGACGTTGCGACGCTCAGCACTGCCCCCCGGTCTAACAACATGACGAATTCGCAAATTTCAGTGAAAAAAAAAAAAATGTTTAAATGAAAGAAAGAAAAGAAATTCATAGACTCATTCATACACTAATTCATTCACTCACACTAGCATTCAGACACTCACGCAGCTGCTGACAGAACCACTCGCAAACACAAACCCACTAAAAATCCTACACAGGCACTCACGCACCCACTCACACATCTACACACCGACCCAATCAGACACTAACGCACTCACTCAGATCGTCATACATCCACTCTCAGTCCCTCACGCACCCACCCACAGACCCAGGAACACCCTCTCACACCTATTTGGTGGTGCACGCCGGGTATTGGGTGGTTATAGGGGGTTGCTCAATGGGTCTGGCCACAGGCCCTGCGACCAACCCCCACAGCGCATGGCAGAAGGCCACCCGCTTCACATGGCTGGGTTGTTATAGGGGGTTGGCTGCAGGGCCTGCGGCCAACTCCTCCTGCGAATAGCCCAAGACCAATGCACAGGGATGGCTGGATTAATGTATAGTAATTAAAGTTGCTTTGCATTATTAAAAAAAAATAATAATAAACACCAATGCACTGAGGGGGAAAAAAAAAAAGGTTACAGGGACGTTAGAATTAGGTTTTGAATTTACTTGTACAAAACCTTAGAAATTCAGTAAATAGAGTTATTTCAAGTAACTATACCTCACTTTGTAAGGTAACTTTACCGCATGCCCTCGCCATGCGGTGTTAATTACCCTAGATAGTACAACATTACAGTTAAAACAAGCTCTGGGAAGAGCAGAAGAACCACTGCATGTGAACATATTTAACATTCAAGCTAGTGTACGTGCGCAGCCACTGCCTCTTTAACCCAGAACAAATACACCCTTGGTAAAGCCAGAGTTTTGAAGAGAGGGTCAGGCGAAGCGAAACCTACTGTATTTGTAAATGTTTACCTGACTTTCACTCAATTTCCTTATGATTTGAAGAGATACTTCTGTATGGCACAGTGGTGGGAGGGAGGAATCAATCCCCCGAAAAAATCCATGCAGTAGTTAAGACATTATAGACGGTACCAATTTGGGTGAAGTAAGGAAATAATACTACCTGAACACACAATCTCCTCTAATTTTCAGCACTCTATTTGTAAACATTATGAAAGGTTTTCTTTTTCAATTGTAGGACTATTGTAACTAACACTCCTCTGATAAATATTGAAAACATGAGACCCCTTCTAATCAGACGATCAGAGCAGCATCAGCAAAAATCACAAACTGGTTGGATAAGGTGACAGCCACAGACGTTTTACGCTATTTACAAGGTATTATCCAGTTTAGCATTATTTCAGTCTGAAAGTTCCTTTTATCACCAACTAAGCTAACTTATTTACGGACATTAAGAAAATACACTATTTGTGCCATTCATTAGCTTTTTAATTCACAGATTTTTTAAACCACTACTACAGGCATTTGGACTGTTTTTGTGGCCCTACATACTAGAAAGATACAATAACAGTCCTGTGTTTTTCTCAAAACAAAAAAGTTAGCCTAGCCATATTTGTACACATAGAAGCGATTAACTGAAGTATCATTAGGAGGACAACGCACTCTACTGTATTGAAGAGACACAGAATGTAGGCTACATAAGTCATTAAGCAGTGCAAAGGAATGTTAACACTTTGTAAAGTACTTAGAGGATCCCTGTGTAATAAAAGCACAATTCAGTATCAAGTTCATTTGAAAATCCTTAGCTCAGTCCTGGGTAGCTGTGACTCAGAGCACTATGGCTTTGTCAAAGGAAAACGAGTGAAGTAAGAAGTACCAAAACAATCAAATAAGAAAACTAAACAATAAAAATCCGACTCTAATTTAAAAAAATGGAGTGCATTTTGTCTTCAAGTAGATGCCTCAATGACAAATCACCAGAGGAATCCAGAGATATGCGTTTGCAAAGAAACAATAAATCACAAATGTTCATTTACAGGAATAAATCATTACAATCTATTGTGATTTGGGGATAGCCATCTCAAGTAGCTTGAAAACTGCCACTTTTGTGGAGAACACCTACTTACAGAGCCAGTCACCGGGACCAATAAGGTCCAGATGAACAGTTAGCTTGCAATTAAACAGTCTCCATTCCAGTTCCACGGTCTAGGAGTGAACTGCCATAGGAATCAAAGGAGTGATTGTGATGCACGGGTAACAGGATGCTGAGCTGGTGTCAGGGGAATCTTTCAGTGGCGGGCCCTCAATCCATGAGCACAGTGGGGCAACTCTGGCCTCAGTGGCCATTGTCCCTCGAAGTCCAGATGAAATGCAGTCAAAAAAAATCACCTGCTACTGGTCTCCGCTTGCAGTGAAACTAGCAGTTTCTTTTAACTGGCAGTAACTCCCTTGCTGAGCAACCAAACTGTATCAACTCTCCCAGTTCCAACAGACTCTGGTGAAACTTTTGAAGGTCGGGACTACCTCTCCCAGGTTGCACTTTGACAGTCAGTGACAATTATGTGTTCTAAGCTACCAACTTGCCGAGGTAGGCTTCTTACCTTTTGTGGCACTGTCGCTATAACAGCCGAATAAGAATCACTTTCTCTGCCTGAGGCTCGAGGGCGACTTTTCCTCAAGGGGATACCACTGGAAGAGTCCTCTCATTGCTAGCCCAAGGTGAAGTAGGTGCAGTTCAATCTTTGGTGCAGCCACTCTTAGCTGGGTCCAGCAAACACCTGGGCATTTCTTTTTTCAGTTCTCTCTCCACAAAGATGAGATTTGAGGTATGTGTGCCAACTTTATGCCTGTTTCTGGCCCTCGAGATATGTGGAGACTACTAGCCAATGGGCTACCAGTTCCCCTCCCACCTAATGACGACTTCTGGCAAAGTGTGGCACCTTGCTAGGCCAGAATACACCACTCTACCCATTCCCAACATGACAGGACCTTTTTCTTGATGTGTGGGGCACCCCAGCCCATCCCAGAGGTGTGGCTATCTAGGAACTATCTTCCCACAGAAAAACAGTTTGGCAATGTCTTCACGCTCTCGGTCTGAAAGGCCAGCCTGTCATCTCAAACAAAGGAGCAGTCCCTCTCTTGTGCGACTACTGTTTGCCCTTCAAAAGTGGCATCCCCTTTGAAGGTCACCTTTTGGGCTCACACCCTGTTTGGTATTCCTTCTAGGAGGAGGTCTAACTTCCTGACTTGGCAGAGCCTTTGCATTCCATCCTGAGTGTTGTTCATACCCCTCCCCAAGAAAGCAGAAGGCTGTCTCGAGCACAACAGCTTGCATGAAACTATAAATGGTCACTGGAAAAACTGGGCAATAATGTGGCAACTTTCTAAAGTTGTCATTTGTGTAAAATTACATTAAATTTGACCTGAGCAACTAATCAGACTTACCCAAAAATGTTTTAGATACCTTGAAGTGTAATATTTAGTAGTCCTATTTAGAAGTTAGCTGAGTTGTCAGAGGGTAACCCTGTACTCACCAAATGGGCTACCAGCCTTTACAAAATAAAAATGACAATGTGGAGTTTTTACTGTCAGGACAGGTAAAATTAAAAACAAAAAACAGGTCCATCTTTTTATTATCATGCCCCTTGGCTTTATAACTTAGTGGGCTTTGCCTGAGGGGTAAATTATAAATATATTTAAAAAAAAGATTTGAGTTTTGCTATTTGTTATGGCATTAATGGAGGCAGCAGTTCAGAATTACTTTGGCAAATGTCAATGGCAGGATGGGATTCATGTTTTGCCTTGGCACACGTGCAATGGCACAGTAAGCGCTGCAGGCCATAAGGGATACTAACATACAGCCCAGGGATATCCCTGGTACCAGATACAATGGACCAAGTAACTTAACTTATGCCAATTGTGGTTGAGCCAATTAGACATACTTTTAAAGGGTAAGAGCACTGGCACTGAGGTTGGTTTGGCAGGACTGAGTGCCCTTACAGAGTTAAAAAACAGTTGCTTCAGTCCAAAAACCTCGGGACGATCATGCAAAAAGGATTTCCTTACAGAAGCGTACACTAACCATCTTTAAGTAAAAGGCTATCCAAGTATGCGCGGATTTGCAAAGTTGAGTTTGACGTGTTTTGGAGTCATGCAGAATTGAGGAGGTGGGGAGCTCCAAAACATGCTGCAGTTAATTTTTGCTAAAAACAATACAAAAAGTTAAGAATATGCCTCGACTTGAAGGAGTTATGAATACGAATAGTCAAAACGTGCCATATTGCCTTTTGTGTTTTCTTTAAATGTAGCAGCGGGGTTCCATGCACTGGTGTTCAAGGGGTCATACAGAACTACTTTTTTTTTTTTTTTTTTTTTTTTTTTTAAAGTTTTATTTAGCGCAACCATGGCCAAAAAGGATCAACCAGAAAACAGGTTTAAACATTTGAAAAGTTCAACCATTTATGTAAAAACTATGTTAAAGCATACAGGTATTCTCCCAAGTTTTTATTTAGTGAGATGGCATTCAGCCTCTGCCAAAAGTGTCTTTCGAAAAGGTTGATATGAGAAATTGGATTATGGGGCACATTATCTATGAGTGACAATGTTATATATTGAATACCTCGCTGGAAAACAATGAGGTATACCAGGCACGTACAATATAGCTAATTGTATTGTAAAGATGCGTAGAACGTAAACATGTCTATCCAAAGACTTATTTTCTTTATCAAACGTATCAGTGTAGAGAAGATTTTTAGTTATAAAAAAAAATCTCTGGATAATATGCATTTTTAGCATCTATTTGTACATTTTCGCGTTATGCTGGTACGCAATCTCATTTAAGAGACACAACAAACAAGAAAGTTTAACTGTAAAATGCCATTGAGGGATTCCAATGGTATTTTAATTTACGAGTGCGGTGGGCTGGACAGCTGTCAGATATTACCAGTAGCCCGAGACCATATTTCACAACCACCAGAACTCTCTGAACCATGTAAATGGCTTCAAGTGATTAAAACGTGGAATTCAAACAATATAAAAACTGCAAACTGTGCATGAATTAAATCACTCCCGTGAAATAGGGCCGCTGAAAACGTTGCGTTAAATAACAACAAACTGCGAGACATACGTGGGTTAAACAAACAGTGAGTAGAAAAATAAAGGGGAGATAAATACAGAATGACCCTAGGTATTGGGGAAAAACTGGAATACAAAGACATGCGTGTGCGTCGTAGATGGGATGTGCTGTGCATTTTAAATAACAAACTGTGCACTTGCACAGAAGCGGAGTAAGAAGGAAAGAGATACATTGTACATCAATGGCAGGAGAGAAGGTGAGGTGATGTTAAGTGTAGCACTGGGGACGCTGGTGCCAGCGGGCAGGGCTGGTGCAGAGGGGCCTGCTCACACCCGGCTCACTGGCTTTGACAGCAGAGGAGGCACCGACTCTTCCGGGTGCAGGAGCCGGGCCTCAGAGCCGTGGGCAGGCAGAGGGGAACTGGGCCAGGGTGCTGAGCTCGGGTGGGCGACAGGTCTGGGCAGGGTCTGCAGTGCAGGGGCCACCCTCCCGAGGGGGGTGGGGAGGGTTAGCAGCAATATACAAGGGGCCTGTGGAACACCGGGCCCGTGACAGCACTGGGCGTCGCTACGCTCTCACCGGGGCGGAGTGGGGCTCGCTGTCACCGCGTCTTTCTGCTTCCCTAGCGTTGTCCTGTCCGCCGCTCTCCTTGCCCCTGGGTGTTCCTACCGCTCCGCCCCGCAGCCGCGCAATCTCGTCTCCCCTCGGCTTCCTGTCTCCGCTCCTCCTCGTCCCTTCTCCTTTCCAAGATGGCGGCGCTTCCCCCCCCCACTCTGCTCAGGGTTTCCTGTCACGCTCCCTGTGGCCGCGCACTGGCTGGGAGTGGGATAGCGTTGGCGCGCGCCCGGCGCTCCTCGACCGGGTGGCGGTTGGCCGCGAGCCTGCGGCTTTCAGGCGCTCCTGGCGTTCCCAGACGTCTCGAGACTCGCACGACCGTTTAGCGATCACGCGCCTGTTTCTCCGCCCTGTGGTGTCACGCGCTTTCTGGTGGCGCGCGCGTTCTTTCCTTCAGCTGTTTCTATGTTTTTTTCTGTGGGCTCGTTCCTCCCACCTTCGCGATTGTTGCTTGTAGGGCGAGTTTTTTTCAGCAGGCGAGACCTGTCCGGAAATACATTTTGAAATACTTATTGTGTAATAAGCTCCACGAACGCTCTAGCGTGGTCCCCGCCAACAAAGTTGCGTAATTTCAGTTTTTGCAACTAAAACTCGCAGAGGGATATCACTAAACACATACCTCTTTTTCAATGAATATATTTTGCTTGGGGTGGGGGCGGTGAACTGGGTGAGGTTAAAACCTTTACTTATCATCAGTATATCTCATGTATGGTCTTGACTTAAACGCTAATCGTCTGTTTTCTCCCACTGCATTATGGAACTTATAGTTGGATATATATATATATATATATATATATATATATATATATATATATATATATATATATATATATATTTTTTTTTTGTTTTTTTTATTGCACGAATATAGAGCTGCACAGTTTTCTAGCTCTATGCACTAGTCCAGATTTTTTCCTTGCATTATGGAACTTGTCGTTTTGATTGTATAATCGGTTATACAGAATGACATTAAAATAATGCAAATTATAATAGAAACCTGGATTGCGTTTGTAGTATCCTCCCCAGCCTGACTACCCACCAATGAATACGCAACACGCAGAGTTAAATACTACACGTCTTTATTCTTCAGTGTGTAACCATGAATTGAACATTCTAAACCTTCATTCCCTTCACTACGTTCTGAAATTTATGTCATCCCTCTACAGAGTCTTTCAGGATTCAAAAAGGTTCCATCATACATACAAAACACAACATCTCCCCCTCTGTTAAATAAAAAAGTAATATTTTTTTACAACATATACACTTTATATCTCTTCAATAAACCTTCTTGGCGCTTTGATAGCTCGTCCAGATCGTGTCTTTGGAAACTGGAATCAGCAGTCAGAGAGTCCATGATCTGCTTCTGTGATGTAGGAGCAGTGGCAGTCTGGGGTTCTCCAAGTGTTCTCTCAGAGCCAGTCTCTGCATTGACATTAGGGTATGACAAGCATTGAACCACATGTTTGAAGTGCAAGGAATCTCGCCTGATAGATTTTCCTGGACGTTGGGCAGTCACCATGTGCCCCTTTCTGGTTACAACGTGAAATTACTCAGGGTCAAAAGGAGCATCAAATCTACGACATCGTCGCTGATGAACAAGCACTTGTCAGTATAGCCCATCATTTTCTGTTTGCAACTCAAGTCTGTTGCACATGTGTCTGTTTCAGTTCTGGATCTGGTGTTGGTCCACAGAGGCAACTTGGTTGTTCTGGCTCTCCCGAACATCAACATTACAAGGCTTTCACCGGTGGTCAAAAGAGGAATTGAACGTTAAGCTCATAATGTGGAAGTTAAGACAGTCTTTAGATTGATCTTCTATAATGTAGACTGCTGAACAGCTTTCTTTAGTGTACTCATGAAACATTCTATGAAGTTGTTAGTCTGAGAACAAAGAGGTGTGCACTTCGGATGCTTGACATTAAACAGATTGAGGAAATCGTAAAAATTCGCTGCTATTAAATGTTGGGCCATTGTCACTTTTCATAATCAAAGGAATGCCCCATGTTGCAAAGTTACCATCTACTCTCTCAATGACTCTTTCCCGAGTGACAGACATGAGATGTTCAACTAACGGGAAGCAAGAGTATCCATGCACAATTACCATCAAGTGATATCCATTGTCAACTGGACCGAAAATCAACAGCAATGCTTTCCCAGACATGACTTGGTAACTCCGACATGTTTAGCGGATGTTGACTGGGTTTCACTGGCAGGCAGATACATAGATGATAGGGTTTAATTTCTTGTTCAAATCGTTCATGGCGATGAGGAAACCAGACACGATCTCAGAGAGCTTGTTTAGTGGAAACAATTCCACAATGTCCTTCACGGCCCCTTCAATCACTTGCTGTCATTGTCTCTCCGGAATGACAATTCTTAAAACCTCTCAAGATAATTCCTTCGTATTGCACAGATCGTTAATCTTTGATATTTTTGCATTTCTGATACTCATTGTCACTGGTAAGAGGTCGAGCGTGTTGATTCCATGACAGATGGACAATAATATCTTTTAACCCCTTCTGTGCCCAGGACATAATGGTTACGTCCTGAGGCACAGTGCTGCTGTGCCCAGGACGTAACCATTACGTCCTGTGCACAGAGCCCAGAGGGAGTGCTAGCGCTCCCTCTGTGGGGTTCCCCCCCACCCCCCCAAGTCAGGGATGGAAGGGGAAGCCCTTCCCCTTCCACCCCGACCCCCCCCAAACCCCTTGTGACGTCAGCGCGCGCTGATTAGTCACAGGGTCTCCCCCATCGCGCTGGAAGCTCTGCTTCCAGTGCGATTGAAAGAGAAATGCAAAGCATTTCTCTTTCAATCCCATGGGGGAGGCCTGGAGGGGCTTCAAAGGGAAGGAAATGTATTTCCTTCCCTTTGAAGTCTCTCACAGGGTTTCAAAAGCCGGTTTGCTTGCTTGCAATCCGGCTTTTGAAACCCCACTAGACACCAGGGATTTTTTTTATTTTATCTGAAACTGACAAAAGGGAGCGACCCCTTGGGCAAGGGTCGCTCCAAGGGGGGCATTTTTTTGGGAAGGCCTTTTCTGCCCCCCCTGGGATCATTTTTTTTTTCTTTTTTCTTTTAGTTATGTTTTCTTTTCTTTTTAGGTGGGGAGCGACCCCTTAGGCTAGGGTCGCTCCCCTAGGGGGCAAATTATATTTAGGCCATTTCTGCCCCCCTTGGGGGCAGATTGGCCTATTTTGATGAGGCCAATCTGCCCCCAAGGGGGGCAGAAACCATTAGACACCAGGGAGTTTTTTTTTTGCGTGAATTTCACGCAAGGGGAGCGACCCCTTAGGCAAGGGTCGCTCCCTAGGGGGGGAATTATTTTAAGCCATTTCTGCCCCCCTGGGGGGTAGATCAGCCTATTTGGTTAGGCTGATTTGCCCCCAAGGGGGGCAGAAACCACTAGGCACCAGGGATTTTTTTTTTTTTTTGTTTTACAGATGGGGAGCGACCCCTTGGACAAGGGTCGCTCCCCTGGAGGGGCAAATTGTATTTAGGCCATTTCTGCCCGCTTTGGCGGCAGATCGGCCGATTTTAGGTCAATCTGCCCCCAAGGGGGGCGGAAACAACTAGGCACCAGGGATCTTTTTTTTGCACCGTCACGCAAGGGTAGCGACCTTGTAGGCAAGGGTCGCTCCCCGGGGGGGGGGGCAAATTTATTTCAGGCCATCTCTGCCTCCCCTGGGGGCAGATCGGCCTATTGGTATTAGGCCGATCTGCCCCCAGGGGGGGCAGAAACCTCTAGGCGCCAGGGCAATTTTTTTTTGGGTGTTTTTTTTTTGTTTGTTTGTTTTTTTAGAGATGGGGAGCGACCCATCAGGCAAGGGTCGCTCCCCTGGGGGGCAGATTGTATTTAGACCATTTCTGCCCCCCTTGGGGGCAGATTGGCCGAATTTAGGTCAATCTGCCCCCAAGGGGGCAAAAACCACTAGGCACCGGGGATTTGTTTTTTGGCGCCAATGTCACGCAGGGGGAGCGACCCCGTAGGCAAGGGTCGCTCCGGGGGGGGGGGCAAATTTATTTTAGGCCATTTCTGCCCCCCCCTGAGCCTATTATTAGGCCGATCTGCCCCCAGGGGGGGCAGAAACCTCTAGGCGCCAGGGCAATTTTTTTTTTTTTTTTTTTTTTTTGTTTGTTTGTTTTTTTAGAGATGGGGAGCGACCCATCAGGCAAGGGTCGCTCCCGGGGGGGGAGGGAGGGGATTGGGGGGGCAAATTTATTTTAGGCCATTTCTGCCCCCCCTGGGGGCAGAAACCTCGCCAGGGCAATTTTTTTTTGTGTTTTTTTTTTTGTTTGTTTGTTTTTCTAGAGATGGGGAGCGACCCATCAGACAAGGGTCGCTCCCCTGGGGGGCAAATTGTATTTAGACCATTTCTGCCCCCCTTGGGGGCAGATTGGCCGATTTTAGGTCAATCTGCCCCCAAGGGGGCAGAAACCACTAGGCACCAGGGATTTGTTTGTTGGCGCCAATGTCACGCAGGGGGGGCGACCCCGTAGGCAAGGGTCGTTCCCGGGGGTGGGTGGGGGTTGGGGGGCATATTTATTTTAGGCCATTTCTGCCCCCAGGGGGGGCAGAAACCTCTAGGCGCCAGGGCAAATTGTTTTTGGGTGTTTTTTTTTTGTTTGTTTGTTTTTTTAGAGATGGGGAGCGACCCATCAGGCAAGGGTCGCTCCCCTGGGGGGCAAATTGTATGTAGACCATTTCTGCCCCATTGGTCAATTTTAGGTCAATCTGCCCCCAAGGGGGCAGAAACCACTAGGCACCGGGGATTTGTTTTTTGGCGCCAATGTCACGCAGGGGGAGCGACCCCGTAGGCAATGGTCGCTCCTGGGGGGGGGGAGTGGGGGGGGGGTTGGGAGTGCAAATTTATTTTAGCCCATTTCCTGGGGGGGGGCAGAAACCTCTAGGCGCCAGGGCAAATTTTTTTTTTGTGTTTTTTTTGTTTGTTTGTTTTTTTAGAGATGGGGAGCGACCCATCAGGCAAGGGTCGCTCCCCGGGGGGTGATAGGGGGAATTTATTTTAGGCCATTTCTGCCCCCCCTGGGGGCAGAAACCTCGCCAGGGCAATTTTTTTTTTGTGTTTTTTTTTTTGTTTGTTTGTTTTTCTAGAGATGGGGAGCGACCCATCAGACAAGGGTCGCTCCCCTGGGGGGCAAATTGTATTTAGACCATTTCTGCCCCCCCTTGGGGGCAGATTGGCCGATTTTAGGTCAATCTGCCCCCAAGGGGGCAGAAACCACTAGGCACCGGGGATTTGTTTGTTGACGCCAATGTCACGCAGGGGGGGCGACCCCGTAGGCAAGGGTCGCTCCCGGGGGTGGGTGGGGGTTGGGGGGGGGAATTTATTTTAGGCCATTTCTGCCCCCGGGGGGGCAGAAACCTCTAGGCGCCAGGGCAAATTATTTTTGGGTGTTTTTTTTTTGTTTGTTTGTTTTTTTAGAGATGGGGAGCGACCCATCAGGCAAGGGTCGCTCCCCTGGGGGGCAAATTGTATTTAGACCATTTCTGCCCCATTGGTCGATTTTAGGTCAATCTGCCCCCAAGGGGGCAGAAACCACTAGGCACCGGGGATTTGTTTTTTGGCGCCAATGTCACGCAGGGGGAGCGACCCTGTAGGCAATGGTCGCTCCTGGAGGGGGTGGGGGGGGGGGTTGGGAGTGCAAATGTATTTTAGGCCATTTCCTGGGGGGGCAGAAACCTCTAGGCGCCAGGGCAAATTTTTTTTTTGTGTTTTTTTTTGTTTGTTTGTTTTTTTAGAGATGGGGAGCGACCCATCAGGCAAGGGTCGCTCCCCGGGGGGTGGGAATTTATTTTAGGCCATTTCTGCCCCCCCTGGGGCCGGCTGAGCTAGAGGCCAAAATCCACAGGTAGGCACTTTGCAAAAAACACCTCTGTTTTCTGTGAAAAAATATGTTGTGTCCACGTTGTGTTTTGGGCCATTTCCTTTCGTGGGCGCTAGGCCTACCCACACAAGTGAGGTACCATTTTTATCGAGAGACTTAGGGGAACGCTGGGTGGAAGGAAATTTGTGGCTCCTCTCAGATTCCAGAACTTTCTGTCACCGAAATGAGAGGAAAAAGTGTTTTTTGGCCAAATTTTGATGTTTGCAAAGGATTCTGGGTAACATAACCTGGTCAGAGCCCCGCAAGTCACTCCATCTTGGATTCCCCTGGGTTTCTAGTTTTCAAAAATGCGCTGGTTTGCTAGGTTTCCCCAGGTGCCGGCTGAGCTACAGGCCAAAATCCACAGGTAGGCGCTGTTTTCTATGAAAAAATGTGATGTGTCCACGTTGTGTTTTGGGCCATTTCCTGTCGCGGGCGCTAGGCCTACCCACACAAGTGAGGTATCATTTTTATCGGGAGACTTGGGGGAACGCTGGGTGGAAGGAAATTTGTGGCTCCTCTCAGATGCCAGAACTTTCTGCCACAGAAATGTGAGGAACATGTGTTTTTTTAGCCAAAGTTTGAGGTTTGCAAAGGATTCTGGGTAACAGAACCTGGTCCGAGCCACACAAGTCACCCCATCTTGGATTCCCCTAGGTCTCAAGTTTTCAGAAATGCACAGGTTTGCAGGTTTCCCTAGGTGCCGGCTGAGCTAGAGGCCAAAATCTACAGGTAGGCACTTTGCTAAAAACAGCTCTGTTTTCCGTGATGTGTCCACGTTGTGTTTTGGGGCATATCCTGTCGCGGGCGCTAGGCCTACCCACACAAGTGAGGTATCATTTTTATCGGGAGACTTGGGAGAACATAGAATAGCAAAACAAGTGTTATTGCCCCTTGTCTTTCTCTACATTTTTCCCTTCCAAATGTAAGACAGTGTGTAAAAAAGACGTCTATTTGAGAAATGCCCTGTAATTCACATGCTAGTATGGGCACCCCGGAATTCAGAGATGTGCAAATAACCACTGCTTCTCAACACCTTATCTTGTGCCCATTTCGGAAATACAAAGGTTTTCTTAATAGCTATTTTTTACTCTTTATATTTCAGCAAATGAATTGCTGTATACCCGGCATAGAATGAAAACCCACTGCAGGTTGCAGGTCATTTATTGGCTCTCGGTACCTAGAGTTCTTGATGAACCTACAAGCCCTATATATCCCCGCAACCAGAAGAGTCCAGCAGACGTAACGGTATATTGCTTTAGAAAATCTGACATTGCAGGAAAAAGTTACAGAGTAAAACGTAGAGAAAAAGTGATGTTTTTTCACCTCAATTTCAATATTTTTCTTTTTCAGTTGTTATTTTCTGTAGGAAACCCTTGTAGGATCTACACAAATTACCCCTTGCTGAATTCAGAATTTTGTCTACTTTTCAGAAATGTTTCTGGGATCCAGCGTTGGTTTCATGCCCATTTCTGTCACTGACTGGAAGGAGGCTGAAAGCACAAAAAATCATAAAAATGGGGTATGTCCCAGTAAAATGCCAAAATTGTGTTGAAAAATTGGGTTTTCTGATTCAAGTCTGCCTGTTCCTGAAAGCTGGGAAGCTGGTGATTTTAGCACTGCAAACCCTTTGTTGATGCCCTTTTCAGGGAAAAAACCACAAGCCTTCTTCTCCAGCCCCTTTTTCCCATTTTTTTGAAAAAAACGAAATTTTCACTGTATTATGGCTAATTTCTTGGCCTCCTTCTGGGGAACCCACAAAGTCTGGGTACCTCTAGAATCCCTAGGATGTTGGAAAAAAAGGACGCAAATTTGGCGTGGGTAGCTTATGTGAACAAAAAGTTATGAGGGCCTAAGCGCGAACTGCTCCAAATAGCCAAAAAAAGGCTCGGCACAGGAGGGGGAAAAGGCCTGGCAGCGAAGGGGTTAAACTTTCCATGTCACTATCTTGACTCATTGCAGTGACAATTTGTTCCAATTAAGTGGCAGCTGGTGTCTTTGATTTCACAATAAAGTTTATGTAGGCTTCAGCAGCCTTAGATAGGATACCTTCACATTGTATAGGCACTCTCGAGAAGTAGTCAGGAGGGTTTCGATCCTTCCTTCGACAATGCACAATGGTGTAGTTGTATTCTTGCAGTCTTAGACCTCAACGTTCAATTTATGAAGGCATTTTGGCCTTTGGATTGACAAAAATAGTCAGCAGTGCCTGATGATCTGTCATAAGTGTGAAATGTTTTCCGTACAAGAACACATGGAAATGTTCACAAGCCCACACCACTGCTAAACTTTCTTTTTCAGTTTGGGAGTATGCACATTCAATCTGTGACAAACCTTTACTTGCATAGGACACAATTTGTCTTAAGGATTTTGGCTGTCCGCTGTGTTGTGCAAGGATAACACCTAACCCGAGTGGGCTAGCATCAGCAACAACTTCAGTATGTAACTTTGGATCAAAATAAGCTATTTCAGAAGCATTTCAGTAGCTTGTTAAATTCTTTTAAAATTTTGCTTGCATTCATGTGACCAGTGAAATGAAAAATTATTTTTCGTCAGCTCTCTCAATGGAGCATTCACTGTAGCAAAGTCTCAGTTAAATCTAGAACAGTAGCTGGCCATGCCAAGGAATGAACGTAACATATAAACATCTTATGGGGGGGCTGGCAGTTGACAACACTTGTACCTTAGCTGGATCGGGTGTCATGCCCCACCCAGAAAAGATATGACCAAAGAACTTTAGCTTTGTCTTGTTGGATTCACATTTCTCAGCATTTAGCATTAAACCTGCATCAACGAATAAATTACACACTTGTCTTAATGCTTTGTCATGTTCTTTCTGTGTAGCTCAGAAAACCAATATGTTATTGTTATAGTTGAAAGCATTTACAACAGGTTGTATGATATGTCTAATGATATCTTGAAAAATCTCAGCAGCTAATGACACACCAAACTTTGGGCCTGGTTTAGAGTTTGGCAGACGGAGTTACTCTGTCACAAGCGTGGCGGATATCCCATCCGCCGTATAATGATTCCATTATATCCATGGAAATCGTAATATGGCGGATGGGAAATCTATCATGTTTGTGATGGAGTAACCCGTCCGCCAAACTCTAAATCAGACCCTTACTCTTTTGTATTAGAATAGACCTATATATGTAGAAAAGGTTGTAAGGTACCTGCAATTCTCCTTGAGTTCTAACCGATGATATCCTTTATTCAAGTCAAAGGAAGAGAAGACTTTCGCACCTTTGAATTGTGTTATCATGTCAGTAATGTGCAGACCTGGAAGTTGTTCTTTTTCAATAGCCTTGTTCACTTGTCACATATCCACGCATATGCGTACAGCTCCTCTGCTGTCCTTTTTGGGTGCTACCACTGTGGGATAAACCCATGGAGCTGGACAAGCAGAACACTCAATTATATCACATTTAAGTAATGTTTCAAGATCCTTTTCAACAGCTTCTTGTATATGAAATGCATTTCTTCTATGTCTCTGAGCAACAGGATGAACATCATCATTGATATGTAATTGTACTTTCATAGTTTTAAGTTTGTTTTGTTAGCCTGTGAAATAATGAAGGGAACTGACTTACTACTTTCTGATGAGCATTCATGTTGTAGTTCACTGAGATCAGTCCCATGTCAGCAGCTGTGCTGAAACTGAGTACAAAGGCACTTGACACTATACCTTGAAATACATGAATGGACACTTGCACTCTTGTCTACCTATGCTTCTTATTCTCTGTGAATGAACCTTTACTTTTGAAAGACATTGTTGCAGGCCACGTGTACACATTTGTCTTTGATATCATCAATCATGAAGATAATTCATTGTATTTCTCTTCAGGCATATTATTTATTGACACACCACTGTCAATGATAAAAAGTATTGCACAAGCATTTATTTTCAGGGTAATTTTTGGAGAATGTTTGAATGACTTGGATGTTTTTTCATGTCAACTTTTCTTTGACTGGTATTTCTCCTCACATGCGGCCAGTCCAACATGTGCGCACCTTTCTGAGGTAAACATTGACATTACAGAATCATCTTCCCTTTCACTCTATACTGGTGCTGACAAGCTTTTCAACGATGATTTAGAAGACAATCAACTTCGATGGGTGTCATTTGTCTCAGCTGATGTTGTCGCTTGGCCTTATGGGCATGCACCAAGCACTGCTTCTGGAACGTTCGGTCAGCCATTTTGCCTTTGTGCAGTGACACACTTGCATTTTCTTTCGCCTTGTAAACCGTCACAAATTGTTCTCTTTACGACAAACCTTTATATATCTGTGCAATGGTGGGACATTTACCTTCATGTGGAAACGACAATCCACACTCGAAACACAAACTCTTTTTCCATAGAGACATCACCTTGTGTCCTTCAGCTTTGTGTTTCTACTTACTTTTCATGTCTGACTCACTTTGGACACCGCTGCCTCCATGTCAGCAGCTTGTCGATCAGCATGCTCTTTAGTTCTGGCAGCCATGAGAGCTTGCTCCAGACTAAGAGCTTCTCTCAGCATTCATCGTCTGAATTAATCTGACAAGCATCCATCAATAACTCTGAGACATATTGCTTCTTCATCATTAAACTCATTGAATCTACAGTCTTTTATAATCGTATCCAGTCTCTCAATGAATTCATCAATGGTTTCACCAACTCTTTGTCGTTCTTGACTGAAAATTTACCTTTCGTAATCTCCACTCAGGACTGGATGGAACTTGAGATTCAAGGTATTTTTAAATTGACAGTGCCTAACTTCATCAGTTTGAGGCATTGTGTTTATGACTTCTTTTACACCATTTACACTCTTTCCGGCTCCCTCTGTCCGAAATCAGGATCTGTTCCATTCATACCCCTGCTTTGGCCTAAGGTGTACCGACCTTAGGGTCATCATTGGCGGCCTCAATTGTCAGAATTACTTTCTGCTTGGCCTTTTGTCATTGTGGGTATGGACATCTCCATAAGCACAATCCCAGGCACTTCTCTTGGAGTCACCTTCGGCAGCAGTCTGATTCTCTATATTCAGTTCCGGTAAGCAGACAACTCTTTCATGCACCTTATTAGTCATGTTTTTCAGTCTTTCTTTATCTCTTTTAGCACCTGGTTGATCTCTGCCCTGCAGCTCTTCTGATCATAACGTTATTGCATAGTCTGCTATTACTAATAGCTGTTTTTGAAAACCTGGTTGTATCTGCCTTCAACAGTTGCACTCCATATACTGCATAATTCTACGTGGCTTAGGTGGCTTAGTGGCGCAGTACCTTTCCATATGGTCCTGTTTGTAGTATCTTGACCAATGATATGTGGACTCTTTAGTAAAGCTTTTTTTATCTTCAAATGCTTGACACCAGCTGGAGTTGTGCTTTGATGCCACACACGCCAGTTGTCGATTCGGCACTTCAGTGAAGGCACACGTTGCATGCACAAACAGATTGCTTGGACAATGGCAAATATTTCCGGGACAGCACTGTCAATCATCGAGTTACATATCCTCTATCTCGTTGCCAGTTGTAGCATCTTCCCCAGCCTGGATACACGTCAATGGATACAACACACATGGAGCTATGTATTACACATCTTTATCCGTAAGTGAGTAACTGCAAATTCAACATTATAAACCTGCATTCCCTTCACTATGTTCTGAAACTTACGTCATCACTCTACAGAGGCTTTCAGGATCCAAAAAGGTTCCATCATACATACTCACAAGACCCAACAACATTAGCATTGTATTCCACTGATCTGGGAAGCACTGAGAAGTCCGCAAACTTAGTCTCCAAGGACAGCACCACAACTTGAGAACATCAAAATCTTTCTGAAAGGAAACACTTTTTACATTTTATAGAAATACATTTGTCAAAGTAACATTCTCCCTTTTGGTCAGAACTTGCATTTGTGGAATCACTACAAAAATATCAGAGTAGTTAAAGATATTTTTGAAGGAGGTGCTGCCTAATTTAGGCATCTGAGAGTTATGTCACAGTACCCATAGTACAAAATAGAGGATATGTTTATTCAGGAATAGGGAGGGACCGGTGGTTGAAATGGAAATATGGGAGTGAGGTACTCACTGTCCCATCGTAACTGTTTTCTGCTGAGAAGTGCTGGTATTCTTCCATTAAAAGCATTGCAGCGATATTGCGAAGAGCCTGTAACCCCGCTTTCATTTTAGAGAAGTGCAGGTACTGGGTACCAGACAGTACCTGCCCTATTTAACACACTTACTCTTACCCTATACATGTCTTCCTTCAGGCACCTTGAGACTGTTAGTCGACAACTGTGTTTAGGGATATTGTTTTGTTTATGTTATTTTTTGCAGTCTGTGGTGCAGGGCACAGAATGTAGTGTATTTTTTTAAAATGTACTATGCCATCTTAGAATCTTGAGAAGGGCATCTTTTAGATGCAATGGGCAATTAGAGTCGTTACCAGTGGCTGGGATGCTTGAAGGAACAAACCATCATGTGAAACAGACCCTTGATTTCTTGTAATTCTTTCACATCTTTTCACACTGGTGACAAGGATAATTTGGGGACTTGATTCAGATGGGTGGTTCCAACACCCTACCACTTTTTTGCTGTTATAGCCGCTGAAGGAGTTACTCTATTGATCCTCCAGCTATTCAGAGGTATTTACAATGCTCATGCAGTCCTCCTACAAAGGCTTACTACATACAGCTGCCAGCCTTGTGGCTTTGTCAGAGTTTGTTTTTGTTTTACAGTGTTTTTTTTTTTTTACAACTTGATTTTTGAGGAGGTATTATAAACAGGACCGGACTAGGCAACCAAAAGCAGCCCGGGCAAAAATGTCTAAACCAGCCTGCTCACTTCGTCTCCTCGTGCAATCTTTCTCTTTTTATCCATCCATTCTTTCTCCGTCAACTTCTCTCATCTCTCTGTTCTACTCTAAACTTGTTCTCTCTGCCTTCCCACTCTCTCTCAACATTGAACCTGGGGCAATTAACTCTTGGAAACTGGGGAAAATGAACAGACACCACAAGTGGCACACTCCTTCAAACCGGCCTCCAAGGAGGGCTGCAGCCCACCGGGGAAATGCCTAGAGGAATAAAAGGCCTGTCTGGCATTGATCATAAAACTAAATATTGGTTAAAAGTGAAACTATTTTTTTGGTCTCACAGAGCACACTTTGCCACAGTAGTCCTGCGTACTGAAGGAAACATCTTTGTGCAGATGTACTTTCTGTGAATTTAGCCAATGACTGTGGCAGGCTGGCCTATTACCCCCATCTTGTATGCTGAGTGGACAAAAGAAAAATGCAAATGGCACAATAACAGACCAAATGATGGAGGTGACTGGCTGAAAGCCCATCTACGTATATTATATTTATAATTTTAGTTAAATCAAAAGGTCTTCACTAATGCCTGACCTAAAAGTTATGCCCAGACTTAGTAATATATCCTCGCTACCAACAGACATAAGAGTTGGTACCGCTTCTCATCTTATTATTTCTTATAACAATTAGCCCATTTGAATATGAGACAGGTGTTAAATTTAGTTTCGTTAGTAACAGTGTTGTTCTTTATAATATTAAACGACTGAATGTTGAGACTGATTGGAAAGGGGTGTAAGAAGAGATTGGGAGGGAAAAGGGACAGTTTCTGTTGCTAGAGGGTATGCAGAGGAGAATGGAAAAAAGGACTGAGCTGTATTAGCTGTATTTTAAGTTGTTCAGAAGCAAGTTCTTTGAGTTTGGTTTTGATGGAAGGTAATAAAGGGTTTCCTCTGATAAATATAGCAATTGTCTGTATTCAGGAAAGCTATTATACCACAATTGCTGGCGTCCCTTTGCCAATTCTACATGTCCTAATGCCACTGTAGTTATTCATGTGGTCTTAAATGTCATAGGAATTTGCTTCAGTAATCATAATACAAATTTAGCTCCTGGGTGTGACAGAGTACCATTGATGGTTTGCTAGCAATTTAGTAGACACAATAGTAGCTTATTACCTGATGAATTATCAGTCTGTTCTGCATGGGAATATCGCCCTGGTGTATCACAACCAATCCTTGGAATCCAACATTTGAATGGCTCGGGCTCAGATTCCACTTTCTATTTCTTTCGTCCCAGACCAGTTCAAACTGGCAAGCACAGAGAAGCACACACTTCATATTTGTTTTAGTGCTTATTGCCAGTTGTAGAGGAGGGTAGTACCAGAGAATGTGTCAGTAAAAAGTCATATCCTCTGTCTATGGCTCCAGGTGGCAAGTCTCCAAATGTAGAGATCCATACATGATCGCCCTCCCATTGATGTAGACACTTTTGGCAAGGCCCTTGCATCCTCTTTTGTGTTAAGGTAAGCACCTTTCCTGTTTATTGTGCATGACTTGGAAGAGTGTTGGTTTGTAAAGTGGCTGGAAATATATGTCAAGTGAGGTTCATAGGACTGATCAAATTGTGTTGTGGCAATTTGTAGGCATTATATATAGGAGTGAAGTAAGGACTGAATAAGGCTTACAGATAATCACCATTCTTGTCTAGTCTGACCTATGCATGAGCAGATCATGTGCTTGTGAAAAGTCAGGGATTTACCGATCTCCATAATTTAAGGATTTTATGGTTGATCCTTATCATTGCCACAAGCAAGTTCCTCAGCCGGACTGTCTGAACCAAGAATGAACTTCCACATATGGAAAATGTTTTAAAGGAAGTGTGGGCAGTGTAGATAGAGTATACAGTTTGTCTAGCTATATGATTTTGAGTTTATATGATTATAGCACATGGCTGCCCAGTATGGGGTTCCCAGAGCTAAATGAAAAACTCATAGTGATTCAGTAAGGTTGGGTTGCTAGTTTGTAAGCTCTGGGTTCACAAAGGAATCATGCATGGCACTTCAGACTTCTAGAGGAAGTCATTCAATATCTGTCCCAGTGGAGATGATGAGAGATTCAAACTAGGTCCAAATGGAAACATTGGCTTTAGACTCGCAGAGGTGCTACTCAGCAGTGGGTGCATTAAAGTTTCCTGCCTGTTAAAACTAGGCTGCTGAACAGTGAGCCACTGTGCCTGGAAATACTATACCAGGCTTTGCCAGCAAGTAGCTTGTGATCTATTGGTAGCTCTCCTGTGACCTATAAGTATCTCTCCTGTGCGCATCCCAGTCTAAGTTGGAAGCTTTGTTTGGTTGAATTAATATATGTATCCCAAAATTAGAAAGCATGTAATTGAGATGAAAATGTGTGTATTTTGAGAACTCATTACTGATGTTTGGAGAAAATAGGTACATTTCCAAAATATATTTAAATCTGATGTTTGATATGTCAATTATGCAGCGTCGGAAAGACTTATTACATATATTAACTTGGCAAAAAAGGCACTGCAGCTATGTCGGTAACATATTACCCATGTAGAATAATTCCACAATGACAAAGCATTTTTAACTGCTGAACTGAGGTTCTCAGTGCCCCTAATCTTGCATATTGTGACCACGAATGTAATCTTGCCTTGATGTTATCACTAATTCGGACTACTAATATTAGTAGCTCAGGATGAATTTCATTGAACATAAGTAGCTCTTATTACAGAAAAGGATGGAGACCACTGTACTAGACTGTCCATCCACTAACATAGATTTCACTTCAAATATCACAAGATTTACTGACAACCATCTGAGGCGAAAGTCTTTCTAAAGAGCATATTAGTTAATAGTGCATTTAACACCATTCTTCACTTTCACCTTTTTCAGAAGCTACCATAAATTGGCTATGAAGGTGAAGAGTAAGATTAATTTCAGTCCTTTCTCTCCAACTGATCTCAAACTGTGGTTCCTTCTCAACGTTCTTCAGGTCCACATCCCCTGAACTGGAGCTTACCCAGAGGCACCATTCTCTCCATCTTTTTTAACATTAAAATGTTATCTGCTGCATTTGCTTAGTGCTTAATTCGACAGGTAGGCAGATGATACGCAGCTTCTCTTCAATCTCATCCAATCTCTTTCATCTATAGTTTTTCTCACCTCCTGCCTCACAGCAGTTCGATGGTGGATGTCCTCAAACTTCCTGAAGATGAATCCATCCAAGACTGAGGTATTTAATAATGTTGCCTCTAACTTATACTGGAAAGCAAGTGAATGGCCTATATTCATGAATCCTAAGCCTTTCCCTGTTAAAACTGAATGTAATCTAGGGATCCTCCTGGATGAAAAATTCTCATTAAAACCTCAGATGTCCACAGTTTCTAGCTCTTGTTTCTTTAACCTGAAACTGTTGCAACATATCCTGCCTTTCTTTGATTCACAGTTCCATTCTCAGCTAGGTCTTGTTTCATTCAGACCAAGTAATCTATGGTAATAATAACTACCTGGAATCATCTGCGTCATCTCTCAGCCTTTGACAACTAATACAAAATATGCCACTAAATCAATTACTGGCTGCAAAAAATGGTAGCATATTTCTCTTGTTCCTAGTGGCTCATTGTTTGCACGCATATATATTTTGCTGACTATCGTTCATCGAGCTGCGTACACTTGTTCTCCTCTATTTCTGGCCTCAGTATTTAATTGGTTTGTTCCCTACCATTCCCTATCCTCTTCACATTTATTTCTTCTTCATAGTTCTCCCTCTCACAGAGTACACCCAGAGCTTTTTCAGTAGCAGCTGTCAAGCTCTCTAACTCTCTGCCACTGAACCTTTGGTCTCAGTCTTCTTTGGCAATGCTTACAAAGCAGCTAGGAACCTGTTTTTTCAATCCATATAAATCACTTGCACCGTAAACCATAATACATTTCCCAGATTTTAGTGCAAGGAATCTTAAGCAACAATGCGCTTTACAAATATTTATAACATGACAACAGTATGCCATACTCCTTTCCATCACCAATCCTATTGTGTCACTTTGAATAGAACTTAAGTCATTCTGAACAATGAATCTGCCACACAAACAAGCTAGTATCTCTGCCAAAACCCTCCAATTAATCACTATTTCAGTACCTATAACAACAGCCAAAATACTCTCTAAATAACCAATACTCATGCGCTGAAAAGCCTTGGTCTATATATCAATATGAGAAAAAAACAAATCTATGTAGACTTTGAATTATATTTTCCATTTAACCACTAAGCCCAGTTGCATTGCAGCTGAAATAGGGAGGAAGGTGCAAAGCAAAGCAGCATTTGGAGCATCAGCAACCCACAGTTAGTCAAAATTAAGAGAAACCTACTGTAACATAGCTACTTAATAAGCACATCAAACTGAAAACATATCTATACCTATAGGTAGACCTGATTAACACACAACCTAAAAACATGGCCACAATAAACATAACTTTATCAGTATAACAAAATCTTGCTTTGGCGATAATTCTGTGAACATCTTCAGCGACCTTCTTCCACTGGGATACAAAGAGTGGAGACACAAGCTAGGAGAGTGGGTCTTAGAACTAGTGTTCTCGAAATATTTGTCTATAAAAGAACTGATGGGAAAAAATGTAGTCCCTGGTGTTGCAACAGCTAGTGGATAGCCTAACTCCTCCTCCTAAAAGTAGAAACATACTGAGTCTTGTATGAAGCATTTACTGAGAGTACCAACTTAACCAACAGTTCTTTTTCAAACGTATTGATGATGCAATCTCTCTATTCCCGATGATACCGATAGCAGGCCCGCAAACCTTGTCGAAGTACCTTGCAAATTCTAATTTTCCCAATTAGAGAAAAAGTGGTAAGAAAGCAACTCCACAAACACATAGAACAAAATATTGTCCTTCCAGTGGTGTAATGTAAAACAATGGGGCCCCCTACAGAATGTGAAGTGGACCCCTGAGTCTCACAAATCTCACAGATGTAGATAGGCCTTGGGTGGAATAGGGAACCCTCTGAAGGGTTTGCAACCCCCACAGCACCACAGGGGCCTGTGTTATGCCCCTGTGTCCTTCCCGATCTGTAACCATTGTTCAGACCACAAACGGAAACAAGCAGTTGCAGCCAGTTTAACAGATCTCCTCATTACTCTGAAAGAAGCAAGGAAGCCACTCTCATACTCCCATATGCAAGATCTCTCAGCAGCTTATCATAGATGGACCACTCCATTATTTTTTTAAGACTCAAACAGTAAGCATAAGTTGATGAAAATGCTGCAAAAACTCATATATAGTTTCATGACAGGCCACAGCCAGCAGGTGTAGAGTGGCTCCTTAGTTTCATCTACACTTAAAAATCTCTCTCCAACACCACTCAAGGTTCACATCCTTCCTTTCATGCAAGTGCTTGGGAATTAGCAGGCTCATTTCTAAATGTATGCAAAGGACACCCTAATTCTCATAAGTTGAGAGAGTAAATGTATTAGTCAATCAAATATTAACAAATTCCTCAAACATCTTCTTGGATGGCTGAAAGAAAGAATACGTTACTTGAACAAAACAGAAACCCTAATACCTGGAGCAGTCACTCTAAGATCTTGCCCATTAGATTGTCTTCTGAACACTTCTCAGGGAGTAAAACCTCAAGGAGTCCTCTTGATAAATGCAGTAGTGAAAGAGATCCATGCCCAGCTATCTATGCTGTTGAAAATACTCTGTTGAATTGGGAGGGGACGTTGAAGAACCAAGCAGACACAAGCACCTCTTGCATATTCATAAAAGCTTTTTGTGGTTTCTCTAACGGCTGTACTCCCTTTTCTAGTCTACAAGTGATCAAACTATTCACCTCAGTTCTTTTTTTTTTGACCTGGCAAATTGTCAGCGGGGGAGCAATTAAACTATATATAAGTGCACGGTTAAACTACAAGGCCGTCCTCAAGCTCATGGCTAACATGTCTGTGTGGACACTTTCAAGTTCATAGTTGCAATGATCCATCCATGTTCATTGCATTGATCTATGCATAGAGATGACCTTTTCCTGCTGAGACAGTTTGCAATAATTCAGCGATAAAGCCTTTACTATTTATGGACAGTGGTGATTGATATATATTCTCTTATGTTATGCCTCATAACCCCTGATGAAATGCACTGTGGTCCAGAGCAAATGTTATTCATGATTTTAATACCTTTCTAGTAAGTTTAGAAACAATGTAACTTGAACTGAAAAACACACCAGTAGTGTACTTTGGGATGCCACATAATTTAGCAATGCTCTTACATATGGCATCTTGAAAATTGCAACACCATATTTATTTTTGTTCTGTCTTAAAACCAATTATGTTGATCTTGTTGTCTGAAGCCACCATAAGGTGACACTATCATGCATTAAAACTCCCAGATTTGTTTTGTTTTTAAATTTTCCAGTTCCTGCACAAGTACAACGTTTTGTCCAGTCTGGATGGATCATGAAAAAAATTGTCCTGAAGAATGTTTGGGGTAGGTGCCTCCAAAACCTTCAGATTTTTTTATTTCCTCTTTTATGCATCCTATGATGAATCATTTATCATATCCTCATTAAACTTCCTAATTCCATGATGAGCTTTTGGCCCTTCTATGTGAATGCACAGTTAACATCTTCTATAGCTCTTGAATGCTTTACTGTGAAAATATACTTATATTCATTTTCTGTGTCATTGTTGACTACATATCAGTGGATTCTAGCTGTTGCAGTTGAGTTTTCCCCCTGTTATCTTCTCAAGTTGATGAACATGCTAAGCCGGTAAATAATGTTAAGCACAAAAGCCTGCACTGGCATTAACACTACCTTAGTATTTTTTATTTCTATCCTTAGCAGAATTCGCATGTAATAATGTTCAGCATTCATCTACTACATGCCTTAAATTGAGTTACGCTTGCAGACACATGTGCGCATGCGCTCACACACACACTCACTCACACTCTCTCTCTCTCTTCCTCTCTCTCTCTCATCCTCTCTCTCTCTTAGTGCTCTGCTTCTCAAACAGACAGTGTTTGTATGCCTCAGAAAGAACTTACCAGCTCAAGAAGGACTGCCTGGTCCCAATAAACAAACGGAGTCAAAAATGCAACCACAGATATATCTACAACCAATACATACAATAACTGTAATGAAGTGTATAGTTACCATTCTAACTCCTCAACCACCTTGAAAATGGGGTAAGCTATAGAGAAGAGCAAAATAAATATTTTTGCACTTTTACTATTTTTAAAAGACACATTTTAAAGTACACAAACACATTAAAGGGGCCAATGGTATTTGCTCTGACACTGTAAGTAGTGTTATATCTCAGAGCATGGTTCAGAGAAAAGCTCACCTGTAGCAGTATGTTCCTTTGGTTCTACATTGTTCACGACAAAGACAACACATCTCTGGTCACATGCTTGATACATGTTTGGAGCTTTCGCTTCACTCTGCGTTGACGGCATCGATATATCCATGCTTGCATCTGTTTTGCAGGCTATGCAGAGTGCTGAGTGAAGGAGATGGGCAGAAAAGTGTGAGGCATGAGGGAGGTCAAACGAGGAGTAGTTCTTCTCCTCGTTATTGGGAAACTCCATTTCACTGGAAGAGACAATCTAACCTTATATTTCTGCCTTTCCAAAATGCTTGTCTCTCAGGGGTTTGCTGTCTAAAAATTCCAAACCAAGTTGGCCTCCTTTACTGTGATATAACTTCCTATCTTAGACATATATAAGCACTCATGGGCTTTGAAAGGATGAGTCTAAACACATTTTTTACCCTGATTGTTCACTGAATCCGTAGGCCCATTAGCTCACTTTTGTCCCAAGTTTTGTCTTTTTTTAAATCTGAAATACACTTAGATTTGGCCTCCTGGAAGACCTATACTTGAGAACTTTCACCTGTGTATTAAAGTGTAGGGTGGTACTGTGGCTACCTGGTAGATTCACTGTTTCTTCAGGACTTGGAGAAAGAAAGTCCAGTTCTTGACAGATTGTGATGAGAAAGACTCCCTTGGCCAGTCTATGTTATAGATCCTGCTCAGAATTTGGCGCAACTTTGTAGAATTCAACTTTATAAACAATTTTATTTTTAAAGTCTGCTAATATCACAGTAGTACCCTGAGATACTCCCTCATTTTCAGGGGGTTCATCTTTCCTTATTTATTCATGTTTCTATACACTGCATACAAGGCCCTGGAGCTTCAGCCTACTTAGCAAAGAGTATGTAAAATGGCAGTATACATAATATAAAATGCTGCAATCAGTGGCTAAAGGTGGTAGAAACATAGCAAAACCTGCTGTGTGTGCTAAACATAATATATACAACAGGGGATAGAAGTGGAAGTATCATAGAAAAACCTGCTGAGTGATAGAGACACATACAACAAGTAAAGCAAAAGATCATACATTATATACATGTCCAATCAACAACATGAGAGAAATATACAGAGTGACTGATTTAGAGTATGGGGTACCGTTGTTCCTCCATCACATAGGAACTGCTTCGTCCATCAGGCTGACGGAATGTCATTCACAGTATTTAAAGTTTGTGCTCAAGGACTGCCATCTGTCATAATGGAGAAGGGTCTGTAAACCAATCCTGAGTACTCCATCGTCGGTTTCTCAGTCCACCATCAATGGATAAAACTGCATCAATATTGGTATGGAGATGCCCATCTGCCATTCTTAGAGGGGTGTCTGATAAGATATCGAAGTTAAAAACAATTGTCTGGACAGAATATCAGGTCAGAAATATCGAAGACCAAAATACTGAGAAGGTGACTGCAAATAGGTAGGTATAGATTTACTATTCTTAACTCCACATCTATGTACTTTGAAGATATATATATTGTCAAGCTATATGTCTGTAGAGTTAATTACAGTAAATATTTGCTTACCTATAGAAACTTTACTTTCACAATATTTTGTTTCTTTATATTCTTGACACAATATTTTGTCCACATGATAATTTTGACTCTATATTTTGTCAAACACCGGTTGTCCACTGTCAGAGCGGGTCAGGGAACATCACAGTCAGATGTGTTATCATACAGAGGATGCGTCCATTATATTTATCGATATGTCCGTCTACACAAAGGACTGTTCCCTATCAACTTACCAGTCATACCTGTGCCTCACACTACCAAAGCTACTAACCTAACCACACAAACTATTTATCATTCTCACCTCATAACAGCAGCAACCCACACCCTTCAGTAGAGTAGTTTGTCTTATTTTTTGACCATAGTATCTGGTAGAAGAGACCCTAGAGTTTCAGAGAATGAGTTAACTGTCATGGTGGTTGACAAAATTAGGGTTGAGCCATAGTTGTTTCAAGCCCTTTGACAGGCAACCATGAGTCAGAGAGGACAAATATAGGACAGAATATTGGATTAAGTGAATGCTGTTTCCTGCAACAGGCACTCACAGGAGACTATCCTAATGTGCTGAAATGATCTGCGGGGGTAAGAGGACATTCCTCGCTTCCAGGGCACCCTGAAATGCCATGGCAACCGGTGGTGGTTCTCTCAGCCCCCTCAACTTTATGCCCTGGGAGGAAAAGGTGTTGTCCATACTACACACTAAAAATTGAAAAGCACCACTCAATATAAGTCAAGCAAGTCAATGGTCTCAGTAGACAGGGACTAAGCTGCAATTTCTAGCCAACTGCGTTGGAGGCCTGGCCATGGACATCATTTAGGGGTCGCAGCTGTGAGCTCTGGCCTGCCATTTGTGACCCCTGGCACTGCCTTTGCGACCCGTGGCCTCACAGGTGGCAAGTTCAGTGCCAGGAACACAGTAACAGCTCATCCTTATGGACATCAGTTGGGGCTCCACTCTCTTTGTTTTCTGTAATTTTATTTATTAAACTAATAGTAAATAATAATATATCATTACCTATTAGTGTAATGCAAATGGAGCACAATTAGCTGGAAAGGCAACTTAGGTTAATAAAAAAAGCTTTAAGTGAATGTGGTGTGCGTGCCTGCGGGTAAGGGTGTGTTTATGTGAGAGAGAGTGTACGTGAGTGTGAATTTGTATGCACGTATAAGTATGTGTATGTGAGTGAAAATGGCGGTCAAAGGGCATGTGATGTCACTCCCGCTACCCCTGGTGTTTTGGTGAACTGACATCCACCGGCCTGGATGGATGCAATAGGCAGACTGGTCCCACCAATCAATCAATAAATAAATCAGTAGGAGTTGAAAGTAAAAAAAATCCAAGTTCCAATGCAGAAAGGGAATTTGAAGAACTGTCAGCATTTTTCTTCAAAAAAAGTACAAAATCTCCCTTTCTGCATTGGGAGTTAGAAACTTTTTTGAAAAAAATTCTCAAGAGCTCCATAAAAAGTATCTGACCAGAAGGTCAACCACCTCAATTGAATTTCAGATTTGTCCCACTGAAAGAACAAGAAAGTTTGTTTCTGAATCATAGAATGGGCGGTTTGAGGTTAAAGTCTCTAATAGTTTTAAATGTGGAGACAAAACAACGGGCTAAATTCTTCACTTTTCATTTATTTTTCTGCAATGGGCATGTGGTGGGAGGTTTGTGAAACCAGTAGCAGTCTTAAATAGATTTTTAACGCTGATTTTTCTCTGATTCAATCCAAGATTTCACCGGAGCATTTCTGACTTGGAATACACATATTTTGTTAACAGTCTTGCCACAAGTACCCCTTGAGTGTTCAGTCAGTCTAAAGGATCCTTTTAGGTTAGGGGAATTTCTAGATTCCTTCATGTTGCATTTTGTTTTTCACCCAGCACAATTTACATGAACCAAGAAAAGATGGGGTTCCTAATCACTTGTCGTACTGGATCTGCCTTTGGTTATGACCTTGGACCCCTATTTGGATAGTTATAATACCATCTTATTCACTTTTAAGAAGATGTTTGAATGTCCTGATTTGGACTATTCTACTATTGAGGTATGCAACCCATTTTCATGAATTTACAGCAGAAACTTCTTTGATTCAGGTGACCCAAACTATGTTATTTTGTTGAGAATTGAGAGAGGAAATTAAGGATGAGTTGGCCCTTACCCATCGTCCAACTTAATTTTCTCAATTACTCTACTGTTAATTGAACATAGATTACAAGAAAGATGTAGGGAAAGAAAGAAGTCTTGAATTGGGTCTTTTGGATTCTCCACAAGACAACTCGGCTGCAAAATTCAATCCATACTTTAAGAAAGACCAAGGAGCAGGTGCATTACAGCTTCCTTAGTATGAATCGCTAATGAGGGGCCTGATAATAAATTGTTCCTTTTATCAACTGTCTTTAGAGTGAAAGATAGAAGAACCATTAGTGTTCAAGTACTTCTAGATAGTGGAGTGTTTGGAATGTTTAGTGACTATGATTGGGCCCTTAAAATGAATAGTACTAGGGGAAAGAAGGAGATGCCTGATGTGAGCAAGACAGTTAATGGTTCTTCATTGGCTTCAGGATCATTAAAGGAAGCTTCATTATCTTTACAGGTCTGCTCTGGAGATCATTCACACATCCTTTCTTTTGATATTATAGCCTCTCCACATTTTGCATGATTTTGAGGGTTGATTAATTAATAGAGACAAGAGACACAACCCATGTGTAATTTGGTCTATTAGAACAATATCGTTGTCATAACAATTTTGCCATGACCATTATTATGTTTCTGGAGGTTACTGGTCACCCATTCACGAGATGGTTTCTGTTAAAATTTGAATTTTCACTATGGCTAATCTCTCATCAACGCCTCTTCAGAATCATGCATATGCTTCCGTGTTGCTAAACATGAGCTCTGCTAGCTTCCTCCTTTTAAGGTATATAATTGTACTATACCAATTGAAGCTGGCACTGTGGTACAGTAGAGATCTGTGAGGAGGCATTTCCTGAGAGCTGAACCTTCTTCGCTCAAGTCCGCTCCAACAGGAAGGATAACAGAATCTATTTGGTGCACAGTGCTGGCCCTTAGTTTAGAATTAGATGTTCCCAGATACAAGTGGCACTGAAGATAGATGCATTTTTCTTTGAGCTTTCTGGAACAAAAGAGGTACCCTTGCAGAGCATTTAAAGAAAGAGAGAACTGTAAGTCAATTTGTGTGACTTTGTTTATGATGTTCCTAAAAAAACATGGACTCGGACGTAATACACGTGTACTTTAATAAATATTACAAGAGGGAAAAATTCAAGAGTGAGAGCATGGTTATGTTAAGATAAATGATGCTCTGATTTGAAGCAATGCAAAACAAAGATTGAGTATATATTGGCAGGAAGAAATCGTAAAAAGCTAAGCTGCTCCCCAGAGCACCTCTTCTCAGGATGAAGGAACCCTGCAATACTTTTAAGATAAAAAGAAACCCTCATAATCTCCCCAGAGGAAGATAGACTTGACAAAGGAATTCCTGAGAGGCATCAACCTGCAAATGTGAAGACCTGAGGTAAAGCAATTGAGGAGATGAGTTGGAATGTTGGTTGTAAGGTTTTACTGAGAATTCTTGGCCCACATCCACTTTGTTAACACACTTTTAATCTTTAGTGTGAAGCTGCGACACCTCATTGTAGATCAGGTCCTCCACAAAGGTAGGTACAAGGAAAAGACTCAGGGGGTCATTCTGACCCTGGCGGCCGGTGACCGCCAGGGTCACCGACCACGGGAGCACCGCCAACAGGCTGGCGGTGCTCCCGAGGGCATTCTGACCGCGGCGGTTCAGCCGCGGCCAGAAAGGGTAAACCGGCGGTCTCCCGCCGGTTTACCACTGCCCTTGTGAATCCTCCATGGCTGCGGAGCGCGCTCCGCAGCCATGGGGATTCTGACAACCCCTACCGCCATCCTGACCCGCCAGGAACAGGATGGCGGTAGGGGGTGCCGCGGGGCCCCTGGGGGCCCCTGCAGTGCCCATGCCCATGGCATGGGCACTGCAGGGTCCCCCGTTAGAGGGCCCCGCAAAGTATTTCAGTGTCTGCTAAGCAGACACTGAAATACGCGACGGGTGCAACTGCACCCGTCGCACCCCTGCAACTACGCCGGCTCAATTCTGAGCCGGCGTCCTCGTTGCAGGGGCATTTCCTCTGGGCCGGCGGGCGCTCTTTTGGAGAGCGCCCGCCGTCCCAGAGGAAATGTCTGAATGGCCGCCGCGGTCTTTTGACCGCGGTGCGGTCATTCAGCAGCGGTACCTTGGCGGACGGCCTCCGCCGTCCGCCAAGGTCAAAATGACCCCCTCAATGTTTTCAAAAGGCATTGTGCACAACTCCATAGAAGAGAATACTGGGGCACTGAGTAGATTTTAAGGATCTTTAACACCTTTTCCTTTTGTTTCCCAGCTGTTTCCTACACCAGAAATCTTCCCCTCACTGGGCTATCCAACTCTCTTAGGTGAATCATCAGCGATTAGGTGCTGTCAAGCAGTTGGCCCTTTTGAGCATTGCACCACTCCTGAGAATCATCATGGAATGACCTGGCAACCTTATTAAATTAAAGACTACTTGGAGTGAGTAAAAGGAACACAGACATCCAACTTAATTTGCAAAGTGATTACAACCTTTTATGTATAAAAGAAAGTGAGGCAACAAAAATAGCTTCCCACGTCCTGTTTGAGCAATTTGAGTACTGAGAAATGGCATTTAGGTTCTAGGGTGTTTCTGCTATTGTCCAGCCATTAATGGATTACATTTGTTTTCTGATGTCCTAAAATATTTTGAACTAATCTATTTTGACGATCTTCTGTCTTTTTAGAAGGACTGACGCTAAAAATCAGCCTTCAACAACATCTGTTAACCTGAGAATCAGAAAATATGATTTTGAGCAAGTGGAGAATATCTTAGATTCAAATTAAGCCCTTTATCTATTTAAAGAAAGAAGCAGCTATTTTAGAATGACTTTTTCCTAACATTGTAAAAGAAACTGAATGTTTCTTGGGTTTTGCAAAATTTATTGTCAGTTTTTTAGGAATTTTGCAAACGTGACCAGTTTGTGTTCTGAAGAAAAAAACACTCTGAAGGGTGTTTTATTGGAATGTTAAAGTTGAGAGTGTGTTCAATGTGCTAAAGAGATTATAAACTTAAGTACCAATTTTGTGTGATCCCATGTCAAGTGCTAGATTGAAGTCACTCTTTCTGCAGAGATTAGGACTGCCAGGCATAGGGATGACTGCTTCCTGTAACCACTGTGCCTCTTACGCCTCAACAGGCATCTCCAAAAAGGGGTGAAAGGAAGGAAAAGCCTAGTGGTCAGAAAACCTTCAAAGCCAATTGCGGATGATCTTGACAATAAGGGAGTCCGGTTCCATAAGGACATGTGGGAATTCTTGCTAGAAAGGTACTAAGGTACTAAACTAAAACCTGAGGAAACTCAGAAAAAAAGAAAAATGTATGGGACAAAAATCTAGAGCAAAGGGGCAAAGAAAACAGTGAAACATATTGTTGACTGTATTGCTGTGTGCTCCTCACACAACATATCAGCTTTATATGCAGTAGAAACAGGAAAAAACAGAAGAAATAGGAAGGCCAGCTTAAATTGGAAGGTAGTCATGAGAAATCTGATTTATCAAGCCACTCGTATTGGGAAGCTGACATACATTGGCTCCTCCTCTTCCATCATCATCAGTGAAGACAAAGATGACAGCATAGAGGGGCAAGGAGGTTAGCGAATAGTTTCAAAAGTTCCCATCTAACTGTGGCTATCCACACCATATCGTCCCCGAGAGTGGCCAGTCACACAGATATATTGAAAAACTTGAAATCTACAGTCCTGCTAAACGAGTCTGAGAACCCAAAACAATGCTACAGCATATTTGGGGCACCCAAGGTACAACATCCTGATACTTCAAAGAAATTATACTTTTGAAAGAGCAGAGGGCTTTGTGTTGTTGAAAATGCAGAAAGGCTTTAAATGAGAATGTCTTGCTTCTACTTGTCCCACATCTTGTAAGAACGTGCATGAAATTATACAGGCCTTGAAAGAGAAATATGAGCAATGAAAATGGCTTGTACTGAATGGGGACATTTAATGATTGGAACAAAATAATCTTTTAGATGATGTGGTGTCCTGTTTACCAATAGCTGAGTTTTCTTACAAAATGAAAGCCATGGCACTACCAAGGTTTTGAAATGTTTCTGTTTGTAAGGCTTTCAGCCAAGTGTTTTTTCCTCTTTCGCCTGTGTGGATCCTGTGGTTCCAGGCACCATTGATTACATGAATCATTTATTGATACAAAGACAGGTAGTATTGGAATGCTGTCTCATTCTAGTGCTAAGATAAAATAAATGCAAATATTTCAAGAACCACATCTTTCTTGCCCCTGATATTATGGTTCTGCTGTCTTCTTGATTACTTCCAGTGCATTAATTGCCAGTTAAGTTTCAACCTTGCAATTTTGGCCTACTTGTCATCAATCATCAGGTTACTCCTGTAAATGTACATTTGAAATTGCCTCATACTTGGAGAGTTCATCCTGTTTTTTCATGTTTCACAATTGAGACTATACATTGGCGGCCCATATCTTCTCTTACCTCCAGAATCACCCCCCTGTTATGGTGCAGTACCAACCTGAATATGATGTTCAGGAAATCAGTCATTCTAGAATTTTCAAGGAAGTGCTTAATTTTTTTAACTTTGGGAACAGTATCCATCTAGTAAATGCTCTTGGGAAGATGCCACTTCTGGTTCGTGCTCCCTTGCTGATTTGTAGGTTTGCCAGCGGCATTCTGATAAACAGAGTTTCTGGTGGGAGTATAGTGTGACATCTCAGGGCAGGATTCAGAGTAGGACTCCGTGACAGTGGTGTGTCCTCACTCCATTGTGCTATCCAAGCAAAGTGAAGATTTTGTGCCTCTGGTACATGACAGGAAGCTTCTCTCCACCCTGAGTGACCAGAGCCAGTGATGTTCCCATCCCCTTCACAGGCTTGTGGTATGCTGAGTGCAGGAGATAGGCTGTAAGATGTGGGGTCATGAGGAATCACATACCAAACATGGGGTTCTTATTGTGAATGTTATTGTCCTTAAACACAATTATCCAGGAAGAGGAGACAGATCTTGCCTTATATTCTATGCCCATTCAAGATGTTCTTCTCTTTAGTGATTTCTATTTGAAAACCCCAAACCAAGGTGGACTTTCCCCCTTCTACTGTGGCAAAATTTTCTGTCCTAATTATATAAAAACAGACTTTGGCGGTCATTACAACATTGGCGGTAAAAGCCGCTTACCGCCGTGCAGAAGACCGCCAACACCGCCGCAGTCGCGGAATTCCGCCACAGCTATTATGACCCACAGCACGGAATCCGCCAATATTCAGACACCCACACAAGTCCGCCACACCAAAGGTCAGTGATAAACTGGCGATAACAAAACCTCCACCGTCACGCCAACAGAAATACGCCCACATTATCACGACCCACGAATCCACGCGGCGGTCTTTCAACCGTTGTATTCCATAGGCGGTTCACATCGCTGCGCTCAAAATACACACACACTTACAAAACACGGCCACATTGGACAATTCGAAATACACACACCTGATACACATACACACACCACTCCCACACACCCAATAGAATATAAAACACACACCACATCACCCACAAACCCCTACGACCACAATTGAGAAAGAAGCACAGAGAGAGACATCACCATCAGCAATACTAGCATCCACAGGCACACAACACCATCAACCACATAACTTCCACGCACCTCACACAACACCCCACTACATATCAGCAAACTTATCACCACACACACCACCCGACACATCACCCAAACCACCCCATGGCACGGCAAAGACACCCCAGGTTCTCGAAGGAGGAGCTCAGGGTCATGGTGGAGGAAATCGTCTGGGTAGAACCACAGCTATTCGGATCACAGGTGCAGCACACCTCCATTGCAAGGAAGAGGGAGCTATGGCGAAGAATAGTGGACAGGGTCAACGCAGTGGGACAGCACCCAAGAAAACGGGATGACATCAGGAAGAGGTGGAACGACCTATGGGGGAAGGTGCGTTCCGTGGTCTCAAGTCACCACCTTGCGGTTCAACGGACTGGCGGCGGACCCCCACAACTAACAACATGGGAGGAGCAGGTCTTGGCGATTCTGCTTCCTGAGGGCCTCGCAGGAGTAGCTGGAGGAATGGACTCTGGTAAGTCAAATCTTAACTATTACATCCCCCACCCTACCTGCATGCCATCACATACCCCCACCCTCACCCCCATCACTAACTCCTCACAAATGTCCCAACATCACAAACCACACATCCTAACACCAAGCCCTGCATGCAACACCAAAGCATGGACACCCATCACTAAAGCATGTCCACTGCACATACCCATACACCCCCCTAAACCATCATCACACAAGGTCCCACACAGGAATGCAAGCACTGGGGTACACGATCACCCACTCATTGCACACCATGGCATACACAGATGTAATAAACATCCTTTTATACCCCTGCAGGACCCCTACCCAACGTCACCGGACAGGAGGGTCCACACAAGTCCACACCACCAACAGAAGAGGCCCACAGTGATGACAGCACCTCTGTCCAACTGGATCTAGATGACCAGCCCGGCCCATCGGGGACCTCGGGACAGTCGGTTCCCATCACACAGTCACAGGCCACTACAGAGCTTCCCCCCTCTGGAAACAACAGCACAGCACCCACCCAGCGGGCCCATACCTCCGTCCCCAGGACACGTCAATCAGCAGTGTGTCCACCACTAAAGGGAACCCAGGATAACCCAACACCCCAACAACAACAGGGACCTGGGGGCAGTGGCAGTGGGCACACGGTCCAGGGGACGGAGGCCCAGGAACACAGGGGAACTAGGAGGGCTGCTGTGCGACAAGGGGAGGACAGGCCAAGGGAACCCACTCTCCACGAGGCCCTCTCCAACATCATGGGAGCCTACCACCACTCCCAGGAGACGATGGCAATGGTACTGGCCAAGTTTCAGGAGACCCAGTGCCTGTAGGAGGAACAGTATTTGGGCTTCAGGGAGGAACTCAGAGCCATCAATTCCACCCTGGGCACCATCGTAGGGGTGCTGAAGGAAGTACTCAACACCAGGAGGGACACTGTGGGACTACAAGGGGCCCCTGACACTAGCCTGGACGATGAACTGCCCACCACCTCCGCCGGCGCTAGTGGACAAGAGGCACCGCCACTGGACCACCACACCAGCACCCCACCCCCTGCAGAGGGAGAACCACCTCGCAAACGGTCCCTGAGATCCCAGGACAAAGACAGAGAACAATGCCAAGACCCCCGCCAAGAAATGAGACCACCCTGAATGTCATCCTTCTGTCCCACTTTGTCACCCTGTCCATCCTTAAACTTCCCCAGCTCCACTTCCTAAGCCCATTTGGGCAATGCACCTGTGAGACTAATAGACTGGACTCTGCCATGGACATTCCTCCACCATCACCCCTCACCATTTTGCTACCCCCTCCAATATTGAGCACTAAAATAAACATCCTTAAAGCACAAAACAATCTGGAGTCAGTCTGTGATTTCGGAATAGTGTATTAGCAATTACAGTGTCAAAAAGCTCTTTAATTTGTAATGTCAACATTCCTATGTCACACAGTTGTAGTCCATGAGGAATCAAAGCAGATGTCACACTGTGGGACCCACATCTGTGAAATCATAAGGGAAAGTGACAACTCAGTGACCATACACTGGGTGAAAACGACAGACAGTAGAGAGGTAGTAGTGTTAAAGTCCATGTAGTAGGTTAGTATTCTTACCTGTGTTTCACTGGAAATATTGCTGGATCACTGAGTCCCTGTTGTCCATGTCTTCTTCTTCTGCTTCCTCGTCTTGACTGTCCAGAGGCTCCACAGCTGCGGCAACACTGCCATCTGGACCATCCTCCTGCAGAAAAGGCACCTGTCGTCGCAAAGCTAAGTTGTGAAGCATACAGCATGCCACGATGATCTGGAACACCTTCTTTGGTGAATAGAATAGGGATCCACCTGTTATATGGAGGCACTGAAACCTGACCTTCAGGAGGCCGAAGGTCTGCTCGATTAGCCACCGTGTTCGCCCATGAGCCTCATTGTAGCGTTCCTCTGCCCTTGTCCTGGGATTCCTCATTGGGGTCAGTAGCCATGACAGGTTGGGGTAACCAGAGTCACCTGCAAATGGCGAGGGACAACTGTTAGACACACACTAACTCATAGGGACATCCACAGACCCAGACAACTATTCCCACTGTCTTGCTTCCAGGTGCTCACCTACTAGCCACACACGGTGCCTCTGGAGTTGACCCATCACATAAGGGATGCTGCTATTCCGCAGGATGTAGGCGTCATGCACTGATCCAGGGAACTTGGCATTAACATGGGAGATGTACTGGTCTGCCAAACATACCATCTGTACATTCATGGAATGCTAACTCTTCCGGTTTCTGTACACCTGTTCACTCCTGCGAGGGGGGGGACCAAAGCCACATGGGTGCCATCAATGGCACCTATGATGTTGGGGATATGTCCCAGGGCATAGAAATCACCTTTCACTGTAGGCAAACCCTCCACCTGAGGGAAAATGATGTAGCTCCGCATGTGTTTCAGCAGGGCAGACAACACTCTGGACAACATGTCGGAAAACATAGGCTGGGACATCCCTGAAGCAATGGCCACAGTTGTTTGAAATGACCCACTTGCAAGGAAATGGAGCACTGAAAGCACCTGCACTTGAGGGGGGAATTCCTGTGGGATGGCGGATAGCTGACATCAGGTCTGGCTCCAGCTGGGTACACAGTTCCTGGATTATGGCACGGTCAAGCCTGTAGGTGATGATCACATGTCTTTCCTCCATTGTCGACAGGTCCACCAACGGTCGGTACACCGGAGGATGCTGCCATCTCCTCACATGTCCCAGCGGACAGTGCCTATGAAGGACCACAGCGAGCACAGAGTCAACCAACTCAGAGGTACGTACCCACAGTTTACACAGAACACAAATCATAATCCAAAAAGTGGCCTGTATGTGTGTTGAGTCTAGGCCTAGGTATGTGTGACGAAGTTAAAAATGAAGCCATGTGGGCCCCTGAAATGGTGGCTGCCTGACCTCTAAAGTGGGACAATGGGATGTGAGTTAACTGCGCTGGCGTTGTACACCGTCGCGGTAGGCGGTTGAAGACCGCGGCGCAATGCTGCATTGGTTAACATTGGACCCCATGGGTCCCATGAGCCAATGACTATGTACGCCGGCGGTGACGGTACGCACCGCTGCGGACGTGACCGACATTTTCTATCTGTTCAATCAATCGATACATGATCTTCGACAGGAGAGGACCTATACTGCAAGTGCTGCTGTGACCTCGGTCTGCAAGAGACAATGGCTCGAGCGTCTAGGGAAAGGGCCCCTGCCTTCACATCGGAGGAGTTGGAGAAACTTGTGGACGGGGTCCTCCCCCAGTACACGCTACTCTACAGTCCTCCAGACAAACAGGTAAATACACTGGGAGCTTGCTGTATGGGCTATGCTTGTGTGCAATGGGGTGGATGTAGGAAGGGGGGGGAGATTGCGGAGTGCATGAAACGATGCTGAGTGCATGTGCCACATGGCAAGGGTAGGGATGGGGGCCAATGACTGTGAGGGTGCAGTTGGTAATAAGTTTCTCTTCCCCCTGTACAATTCATGTAGGTCAGCGCCCACCAGAAAAAATATATTTGGCGTGCCATCGCCAAGGACGTCCGGACCCTGGGGGTCTACCACAGACGGAGCACCCACTGCCGTAAAAGATGGTAGGACATTCGCCGTTGGAGCAAGAAAACGGCGGAGGCTCAGCTGGGGATGGCCTCCCAACGTGGGAGGGGTGCCCGTCGCACCATGACCCCCCCTGATGTTCAGGATCCTGGCGGTGGCGTACCCGGAGTTGGATGGGCGCTTGAGGGCATCACAGCAGCCACAAGGGGGTGAGTACACTCTCATCCTGCTGATTTTGCACGCAGTGGAGGTGTCTGGGTGGGGGAGGTGGGCTGGGGGTTTCCCTAGGCCAGGGCGAGTTTTGTAGGCAAGGTCCCTCCGTAAGGCAGGCCAGGTGGCACCCCACCCCACCTCTGTAGAGTGCCAAGTACACCTAGTCATGCCCCTGTGTCATCTATGTGTGCAGATGTCGTCCATAGCCTAGTAGGCCATTTCCCAGGGATTGAACAGTGGAGCCCAAGAGCACGGCGTAATGCAGGGGGCGTCTGTGTCTGTCGTGTCCGCCAGCGGTAATGCATGCACTCAACATGTCTTTCTTCTGTCCCCCCCCCTTTTTGTGGTCTCCCTGTTCTTGTGTGCATTAGCATCATCAGGCAGAGGAGCAGTGGCACCGGAGCACGAGGGGGCTGCATCCCACATGGCCATGGAGGGCCACACTACGGACTCGGACTTCACCAGTGGGACGGAGGGCGAGGGGAGCTCCACGGTGGGGACAGGAGCTGAGACCAGCGACACAGACTCGTCCTCTGATGGGAGCTCCCTTGTGGTGGCGGCAACATCTGTGCCCCCCCATCTACAGGTACAGCCACCACCCCCCTACCAGCACCGCCCACCCGGGAGGGTGGGCATCACCTTTGCCCCAGGCACCTCAGGCCCTGCCCAGTCACCCCTGCTGCCCTCAGTGAGGAGGCCATTGACCTCCTCAGGTCCCTCACTGTCGGGCAGTCTACCATTTTGAATGCCATCCAGGGTGTAGAAAGGCAGTTGCAACAAACAAATGCATTCCTGGAGGGCATTCATTCTGGTCAGGCGGCCCTTCAGCGAGCTTTTCAGACTCTGGCCTCAGCACTGATGGCAGCCATTGTCCCTGTCTCTAGCCTCCCCCCTCCAACTTCCTCCACTCAGACCCAATCCCCTGTACCTCAGCCTATCACAAGCACACCTACAGACCAGCATGCACACACGTCAACACACAAGGGAAGCTCTGGCAAACCTAAGCACCACACATCCCACAGGCACTCACGCAAGCATCACACACATGCAGACACACCAACATCCACTGCCTCCACTGTGTCCCCCTCCTCCTCGTCTCCCTCCTCCCTCCCAGTCTCGTCTACACTCACACCTGCATGCACTACATCTACAGCCACTACTGCCATCACCAGCACACCCACCATCACACCTTGCTCACGTGCAGTCACCACCCCCACTACCATTCACATGTCCCCTGTGTCCTCTCCCCGTGTGTCTGTGACGCCACCTCCCAAGATACTCAAAAGCAGGCACACACCCACCCAACAGCCATCCACCTCATGACAGCCTCCAGCTCATGCACCTTCACCCAAAGTCAGCAAATGAACACCTCCTACAACCACAACCTCTTCCTCCACTCCCAAACCCCCTCCAGCTACCCGTCCCAGTGTCTCCCAAAAACTTTTCCTGTCCAACCTTGACCTCTTTCCCACACCTCCCTGTGGCGGGGTCTTTTTCCCAAGTCGAGGGGATATTGGAAGAAGGTGACAGACGCGGCACTTAAGGGTGTAGTATGTTTATTTTCTTGTTCGTTTGGAATTATAGCACTAACTTTTCCGCCAAACTGTTATTTTCCAAGTCCAAAACTAATATAAAAATCCCTTTTCTTTTCAGGGTTCCTTGGTGTCCCCGGGACGGCCTGGTCCGGTTCGGAGGGAGTGGTCTTGTTCACCCGGTTCTCATGGCCCAGGATTTCCCAAAAACAAAGAAGGAGAAAGGAACAGGTAAGTGGGGAATATGATTTATACACGGTTAATTGGGGTTAGTAAAGAGTGGGAGGAGGAAGGGGGTGGTTCTGTGGAGGAATGTGGGGTTTACTTTTCTTCTGTGACTTCCTTTCGTTGTGCCCTTTTTGTGACCCCCTTACTCTTTTGTTCACTAGTCTGGGTACGGAGGGTGTGGTTATTCTTTATTTAACGGCGTTCCTGTTCAAATGGGCTCCCCTTCTTTACACGACCTCAGCCCTCCCTTCTTAGCCCCCTTAAACGCAGCCAACCACCCAGAACCCCAGCCCCAGCCCTGGTACGCTCGTACCTGACTTGGCCACGCCCCTCCAGGGACGTGGCCGGCTTGTAGGGGATCTCCCGACTTCGCCTCGGCAGGGGCAGGAGGCGCCCAAGGGTTTTCGCTCTCCGTCCGTTGTTCCTTGTCTCCGGCGGGGTTTCCCTTCTCTCTGGGTGGTCCGTGGCGTTCGTCTCTCCGGCTCTCCTTGACGTCGGCGTCTTCTTCTGGGTCCCGTGGCGCTTTTCTTTTGTCGGCTGTTCTCGTCTGACGGATGACGTTGGACGTCATCACGTCAGGAATCCCTCGGGTGCCCCCGGGGTATCCGCCGGCGGTCGTTCGCTCTGACGGAGAACCGGCGTCCGGAGGCGCCCGGTTACACATCCCCTCACATGAATGGGGCTGATCGAGCCCCACCAGATCCGGAAACCGGGACAAATAGTCAGCCTGACCCATAAGGTCACCAGGGAGGTGGCAAACCTGGAAGGAGAAAGGTTGGAGTTCTATGAACCATCTCAATATACGATTGTTGGTGTTCTTGTATCTTGAGAGCCACGTAAGGGGTGCATGGTCCGTATACAGTAGGAAAGGTCTGCCCAAAAGATAGTATTGGAGACTTTCGATAGCCCACTTAATGGCAAGACATTCCCGCTCTATAATGGGGTATCTCTGCTCCCTGGGAAATAGCTTACGGCTAATAAAGACGACGGGATGGTTCACTCCGTCTTCATCCTTTTGAAAAAGAACGGCCCCTACCCCCACATCGGAGGCATCCGTTTGGAGGTGAAAGGGTTTGTCAAACTCAGGACATTTCAATATCGGTTGAGTGGTGAGACACCTTTGCAAGGTATGATAACTATGAAGTTGAGTCGGGTCTAGTTGTGGGATGTTGTTGGGCTGTCCTTTTCTTAAAAGATTGGTTAGGGGGGCAGCCAAACTGGAATAGTGGGGAATGAACCTTCGATAGTACCCCACTAGACCTAAAAAGGAACGAATTCCCTTCTTCGTGGTGGGAGCACTGGTGTGTAGGATGGCTTCGATTTTATTCTTTTGGGGTCGAAGTATACCGTTGCTAATGTGATAACCCAGGTAGGAGATCTCACTAAAAGCCAGCCGGCTCTTGGCGGGGTTGGCTGTCAGTCCGGCCTTCCCTAAAGCCGAGAAGATGTGGTCTATGTGGGCCACATGGTCTTCCCAGGTCTCACTGAAAATAACGATGTCATCCAGATAGGCCGCCGCGTATCGGGTATGAGGTCGTAATATGGTATCCATGAGACGTTGGAAGGTGGCGGGGGCGCCATGTAACCCGAAAGGGAGAACCTTAAAGTGATACAATCCGGAGGGAGTAGCGAAAGCCGTCTTTTCCTTGTCTTCGGGACCCAACGGGATCTGCCAATACACCTTGGTCAAGTCAAGGGTAGACATGTATTTCGCTTTCCCCAATCTTTCTAAGAGCTCATCTATCCTTGGAAGGGGATAGGTGTCAAATTGTGATATGGAATTGACCTGTCTAAAGTCAATACAGAAACGTATAGACCCATCAGGTTTGGGCACCAATACCACGGGCGAACACCAGGGGCTGTGGGAAGGTTCTATGATGTCTAGATCTAACATCTTCTCGATTTCGTTTTCTACGAGGGTTTTCCTAGCTTCAGGAATACGATAAGGTTTTAGTCGCACGGTCTTCCCAGGTGGTGTGAGGATTTGATGACGTACCAATCGTGTCCTCCCGGGCATCGAGGAGAACACCCAAACGTGTTTATCGAAGAGATTCTTCAACTGTCTATTTTGTTGAATCGAGATCTCTGTATTAATGAGAGGAACCTCCCTCTCGCCAGGGGGATCAGTGGGGCACCACCCTATCTCTAGTTCTTTGACGGTATTAATTAGGCAGCCGTGCCTTGGGTTGTTCGGAGGTTCTTCCCATCTTTTTAATAGGTTAACATGGAAGATCTGTGACCTAGGGGGGGTATCGTTAAGCTGAATTTTATAAGTTACGGGAGTTACTAGCCCTGTTACGGTGTAGGGTCCCTGCCACTTGGCCAACAATTTGTTATCTGAACTGGGAAGAAGAACTAGCACTTTATCTCCTAGGGAAAAGGACCTCAATTGGGTATTCCGATCATAATTCCTTTTCTGCTTGTCCTGGGCCCTCTCCATGTGTTCCCTTACGCTTTCCCATACTGTATGCAGGTGGGTTTTTAACTCACGTGCGTATTTTAGAATGGTTTTTTCCCAGTCTTCTTCTTCCCACATCTCCGCGGCCATATCTAGTAGGGTCCGTGGTTGTCGCCCAAACAACAGCTCAAACGGACTATGGCCCGTAGAGGCTTGATCGTGTGTCCTGATTGCGTATAATACTAAGGGGAGTTTCCTATCCCAGTCCTTACCTGTCTCCGAGATAGCTTTCTTTAGTAGTGTTTTGAGGGTACGGTTGTATCTCTCCACCAAACCATCGGTTTGCGGATGATAGACCGACGTCCGTAATTGTTTAATCCCCAATAACTGACATATTTGTGTCATCAGGTTGGACATAAATTGGGTCCCTTGGTCCGTTAGGATTTCTCGAGGAAACCCAATTCGGGAGAAGAACCCTATCATGGCGTGTGCAACACTCTTGGTGTTAATACTAGAGAGGGGAATAGCCTCAGGGTATCTTGTGGCGTAATCCACTAATACCAATATATAACGATATCCTCTCGACGAGGGCAGAAGAGGGCCAACGAGGTCCATCCCTATTCTGGAGAAGGGGACATCAATGATGGGGAGGGGTTGTAAAGGGGCTTTTCTCCGTGAGCCTGGGTCAATCAATTGGCATTTTGGACATTGTTGACAGAACTTCCTAATCTGGGAAAATACCCCTGGCCAGTAAAATTTCCTCAACAAATACTCCTCGGTTTTCTCCCTCCCATAGTGTCCACCCCCTGGCTGGCTGTGTGCTAAGTGTAGAACTTGTTGTCTATAAGGCTCTGGAACTATCAACTGTTTCTTTTCGTCTTGGTCTTTGTATGTGACTCGGTATAATAGGTCCTTAACTACGGTGAACGAGGGACCCTTATCCTGGGGGTTCCGTGGCCGTGCATTTTTCCATGCATGAATTAAACTGGGGTCTTCTCTCTGAGAAGTCCGGAAACTGGGAAGAGCAGTGAGGGCGAGGACCTTTGTAATTACCCGGGGCGTGCTGGAGAGGTCTTGGGTATAGGCTTTCTTAATTATTCTTTTCTCCTTCCGGGAGAGTTTAGGTCGTACCCTCGGAGGTGATAGAGGCATATTGGAGAAAGGAGCGTCTTTCCACCAGTTGTTAGTTTCTTCGAGCTGTCTGAGGCTGTCTAGGAGTTGTGGGAATTCCGAAAAGTCAGTTCCTATAATAGCTTCTTCAACCAGTTGCTCTACTAAACCCACTCTTATGGGTATTTCTTTTCCTCCCCAAGTGAGGGTTGTCCAGATTAAGGGATATTCTCTGGTTTCTCCATGGATACAACAGATTGATACCGTGAGTCCCGAAGTGTAGCGATGGGCGTCGAACAACCCGGCCCTGACCACAGATTGGCTACATCCTGAATCGATGAGGGCCACTGTGTTTTTCCCATTGATAATTAGTCTCTTTTTATAAGGGGTGTCTCTTCTCCCTGTATAAAAGACTCTTCCCCTAGTGACCCCTATTTCCATGGGTTCCGTTTTTTCTGTTTTCAGGGGGCAACCTCGAGCTATGTGACCCCATTCCCCGCAACTGAAACACTGAGGTTGTTGTATATAGGGCCTATCCAGTCCCCGGGTTTTCCCTATGTCCTCATTGATTCTTCGTCCCCCTGTCGAGGATGTTCCCGAACCCAGACGCAGGGGACTAGGTGTTGACCGAGGGGGGTTTACTTTGAACTGAAGGGAGCGATGAAAGGCGCAGGCCAACTCGATGGTAGCATTGGTATCTGGGTTTGGATGTTGTTTGATCCAGTTGCGTGTAGACGGAGGCAGCGCGTCCAGGTATTGCTCTAAGAGCACGATCTCAATAATGTCTTCCCGATTTGTCCCTATGGGACCCAACCATTTGAGACCCAGGTCTTTGATCCTAAAATATAGGGCCCGGGGATTTTCGTTGGGCCCCCACTTAGCTTTTCTAAACCGGACGCGATAATGTTCAGAATCAAAACCCACCCGTTCTAAGATGCTCTTTTTAATATCCTTATAGGGGGTTATTCCACCGGGGTTTACCGCTTGATAGGCGGCTTGGAGAGTCCCCGTCAATAAGGGGGCGATATATTGGCCCCATCGCTCCTGAGGCCAAGTAGCGGAAGTAGCAACTCGTTCAAAATTGGTGAAAAAGGCATCGGGGTCTTCACCTTCTTGATATCGTTGTAAGACCGAACTGGGCACATTCGGGTGTACGCGGGTAGCAGCGATGGTATCTGTGAGATTCTTAATGGCGGTTTCGTGAACCAACTGGTTGTTGGCCATTATGGTGGCCTGACTCTTAAGGGCATTTTGTAGTGCCTCTCTTTCCAATTTGGCCTCTTTTTGTTGCTCTTCCCACACTAATTGCAGGTGTCTTTGTCCGGAGGCCAACTGTTGCATCATATCGGATATGGTACACTTCTCCTCCATGGTTGGGAAGTCTCTGTCGCCTATTCCAATATCCCACTTCTGACACCACTGTGGCGGGGTCTTTTTCCCGAGTCGAGGGGATATTGGAAGAAGGTGACAGACGCGGCACTTAAGGGTGTAGTATGTTTATTTTCTTGTTCGTTTGGGATTATAGCACTAACTTTTCCGCCAAACTGTTATTTTCCAAGTCCAAAACTAATATAAAAATCCCTTTTCTTTTCAGGGTTCCTTGGTGTCCCCGGGACGGCCTGGTCCGGTTCGGAGGGAGTGGTCTTGTTCACCCGGTTCTCATGGCCCAGGATTTCCCAAAAACAAAGAAGGAGAAAGGAACAGGTAAGTGGGGAATATGATTTATACACGGTTAATTGGGGTTAGTAAAGAGTGGGAGGAGGAAGGGGGTGGTTCTGTGGAGGAATGTGGGGTTTACTTTTCTTCTGTGACTTCCTTTCGTTGTGCCCTTTTTGTGACCCCCTTACTCTTTTGTTCACTAGTCTGGGTACGGAGGGTGTGGTTATTCTTTATTTAACGGCGTTCCTGTTCAAATGGGCTCCCCTTCTTTACACGACCTCAGCCTGCCCTTCTTAGCCCCCTTAAACGCAGCCAACCACCCAGAACCCCAGCCCCAGCCCCGGTACGCTCGTACCTGACTTGGCCACGCCCCTCCAGGGACGTGGCCGGCTTGTAGGGGATCTCCCGACTTCGCCTCGGCAGGGGCGGGAGGCGCCCAAGGGTTTTCGCTCTCCGTCCGTTGTTCCTCGTCTCCGGCGGGGTTTCCATTCTCTCTGGGTGGTCCGTGGCGTTCGTCTCTCCGGCTCTCCTTGACGTCGGCGTCTTCTTCTGGGTCCCGCGGCGCTTTTCTTTTGTCGGCTGTTCTCGTCTGACGGATGACGTTGGACGTCATCACGTCAGGAATCCCTCGGGTGCCCCCGGGGTATCCGCCGGCGGTCGTTCGCTCTGACGGAGAACCGGCGTCCGGAGGCGCCCAGTTACACTCCCCCACCCCGTTCGTCTCCTAGGTCCCAAACTAGCACCTCAGCCACAAATCTCCGGGACCAGTGGTGCCTGTAGTCACTGGAATCTGGAGTGCACCGGCCACCAGGGCAGCCAGTGTGGCACGGAGCCACAGCATGGACAGTCCCCCACCTGTGAAGCATCAAAAGTTGGCCAATGCCCGGCGGGAGAGGGGGAAGACTGCAGCCACCAAAGCCGGTCCCAGGGGTCCCGGTGGGAGTGTGGAGTCAGCTGCGACACCTTCCAAGGTGGGGAAGGGCCACAAGAAACCAGGAAAGTCTGGGAAGAGCAGCATGGCGGAGGAGACCGCCATCATCTCCGCTGCCCAGGAGGCCACAGCCATCATCCCCGCTGCCCAGGAGGCCACCGCTATCATCCCCGCTGCCCAGGAGGCCACCGCCATCATCCCCACTGGGACAGAGAGGACCGCCAGCACAAGCCCCGCTGGGCTAGAGAGGACCGCCAGCACAAGCCCCGCTGGGCTAGAGAGGACCGCCAGCACATGCCCCGCTGGGACAGAGAGGACCGCCAGCACAAGCCCCGCTGGGACAGAGAGGACTGCCAGCACAGACAGCCAGCACAAGCCCCGCTGGGCTAGGGAGGACCGCCAGCACAAGCCCCGCTGGGACAGAGAGGACCGCCAGCACAAGCCTCGCTGGGACAGAGAGGACCTCCAGCACCTGAGTCACTGCAAAGGAGCCTGCGGCCTCAAGCACCGCTGAACAGGGCACCGCCGCCTCAAGCACTGCTGAAGAGGGCACCGCCGCCTCAAGCACCGCTGAACAGGGCACCGCCACTCCAAGCGCCGCTGAACAGGGCACCGCCACCTCAAGCACCGCAGAACAGGGCACCGCCGCCTCAAGCACCGCTGAACAAGGCACCGCCGCCTCAAGCACCGCTGAACAGGGCACCGCCGCCTCAAGCACCGCTGAACAGGGCACCGCTGCCTCAAGCACCGCTGAACAGGGCACCGCCGCTCCAAGCACCGCTGAACAGGGCACCGCCGCCTCAAGCACAGCTGAACAGGGCACCGCCGCCTCAAGCACCGCTGAATAGGGCACTGCCGCCTCAAGCACCTCTGAACAGGGCACCGCCGCCTCAAGCACCGCTGAACAGGGCACAGCCTCCTCAAGCACCACTGAACAGGGCACCGCCGCTCCAAGCACCGCTGAACAGGGCACCGCCGCCTCAAGCACCGCTGGCCCATGAGCGCCAAGGGCACTGACGCTACTGAGTCTGTCACAAGCAGGTTGAAGCACTCTGGGCACCATGCCCCCTCCAGAACCAGTGGAGAGATACATCCACTACCTCTGTCCTTAGCAGGATAAAGCACTCTGGGCACCATGCCCCCTCCAGAACCAGTGGGGAGATACATTCACTACCTCTGTCCTTAGCAGGATGAAGCACTTTGAGCACCATGCCCCCTCCAGAACCAGTGGGGAGATACATCCACTACCTCTGTCCTTAGCAGGATGAAGCACTTTGAGCACAAGGCCCCCTCCAGAACCAGTGGAGAGATACATCCACTACCTCTGTCCTTAGCAGGAGGAAGCACTCTGGGCACCATGCCCTTCCAGAACCAGTGGAGAGATACATCCACTACCTCTGTCCTTACCAGGATGAAGCACTCTGGGCACAAGGCCCCCTCCAGAACCAGTGGAGAGATACATCCACTACCTCTGTCCTTAGCAGGATGAAGCACTCTGGGCACAGAGCCCACTCCAGAACCAGTGGAGACTGTCATCCACTTGAGAGACTGTGGCTTTGCATTCCCCAGGATGGAACAGTGGGCAACCCACCCACTGTAGAAACTTTAGAGACTGTGGCTTTGCACTCCCCAGGATGGAACAGTGGGCAACCCACCCACTGGAGAGACTTGAGAGACTGTGGCTTTGCACTCCCCAGGATGGAACAGTGGGCAACCCACCCACTGTAGAGACTTGAGAGACTGTGGCTTTGCACTCCCCAGGATGGAACAGTGGGCAACCCACCCACTGGAGAGACTTGAGAGACCGTGGCTTTGCACTCCCCAGGATGGAACAGTGGGCAACCCACCCACTGTAGAGACTTGAGAGACTGTGGCTTTGCACTCCCCAGGATGGAACAGTGGGCAAACCACCCACTGTAGAGACTTGAGAGACTGTGGCTTTGCACTCCCTAGGATGGAACAGTGGGCATGTGGCCCTCTCGTGGATTTGGCATCGTACACTCAACCGGCTGAGGTGCCCCCCCTTTCCCGCCCCCTGAGGTGCCTGTTTTCTTGCTCTCTGATGCCCCTGCAGTGTTCTCTCCATCATGGTCGGGGATCTTGCGTGGGCCTCGCCCATACCGTGTGGGCCCAGTGTTCCACGGACTTCATTGGAGCACTACCTGGACTACTAAGCTTGGTGTATATTTTGTTTATGGTGTATATATATACATTTTTGCGTACTTGATTTTAATATATTACAATGGTTACACTAATTTTCTTTTGTCTTTGCATTCTTCTATCATGTATCAATATGTATTAGTGTGTGTGTTGTAGTGGGTGAGGGTGGGGGTGGGGGTGTTGCATGTGTGTGTCCCTGTTTTTTCCCTCCTCCCTCCCCTGTGTCGTAGGTGCAGTACTCACCGTGGTCTGCGCCGCCGGCATTCGTGCTCCTGGTAGAGGAGCAGGAAGACTATCGCAGGGAGAATTTGGAGTTCCGGCTCCATGGTGTCCTGGTTCCTCGTTGGGTGTGTAGAGGTGAGCGTTTTCCCTTCGAAATCCTGCCGTGTTTTTATCCGCGGTGAATCCGCCACGTAAAAGGTGGCGGTTTGGTAGGTTGTGATACTGTGGGCGTTACTTTGTCTTCCGCCTGTCTGTTGGCGGTGACCGCCAAGCTGTTTGTCTGTACCGCCGTGGAAGTCGTAGTGTTAAAGTGGCTGTCTTTGTTGGCGGTTACCGCCACGGTCGTAATTGCAATTTTTTTACTGCCGGCCTGTTGGCGGTCTTACCGCCGCTTTAACACTGATCGCCAGGGTGGTAATGACCACCTTTGTGTTGCAATGACTTTTTACATTTTTTTTTCCATTGTTTTTCTTTGCTTGGCCACTGTTTTTTTGCTTTCCTGCTGCAGAAGAGCAAGCTGAACAAAGTTGGCAGCAGGATTGGCATTCAACAGGATGAAAGTGTATCTTCTTTACATGGGGCTGTACCACATAAATTGAGCACTGAAAGTGCTAATTTAAGACACAGTGGGCCCTATTATGAGTTTGGCGGATGAGAAAGCCAGTTCGCCAAAGTCCCGACAGGGAGGCCACTGCCTATGCGGCAACCTCCCGTCGGTGTTATTTAGAGTTTCATGCTAGTCGGTGGGCAGAAACCTGAGTTTCCGCCTGCTGGCCTACCAGGAAACAGACTACAGCATTGTCTCCGGCTCGTAATCAAGCTGGTGGCAATGCTGTAGCCTGCAGGGTGTGCCAGCATCCTCATATTGTTCACTGTCTGCAAGGCAGACAGTGAACATTGTGAGGGTGCTGGCCCGGGGGGGCCCTGCACCCGTTCTCTGCGAGCCTTTTCATGGCGGTGCTACTGGCATGAAACCGCTAGTAGAGAAGGGGGGTGGTAATCCCCAGGGCAGCGCTGCTTGCAGCTCCGCCCTGGCGTAATAGGACCGCCACCAGCCTCCAGACCGCTGGGATCTGAGATCCTGGCAGAACTGGTGGCCTGACCACCAAGGTTGTAATGTGGTGGTTGGACCAGCACTGCGAGTGTGGCAGTCCTGAGACCTACACACTCGTAATCATGCCCAGTGTCTTTGTCTTAATTTTCAAGGTGTCATAAATAGTTGAAGAGCTTAAGCAGCACTATTTTAGCACCGTAAACCCTGATTAGGAGTGGGTCATTGTTTTCTGACCCCTGTGCAAACTCCTCTGTGCGCAGGTGTCAGAATTACGATTTGGGTATTATTTAACACAAATATCTCACACTTCACCACATTTCAGCAGGTCAAAGCTGACTGAATTTAACAGAGGAAACGTATTTGGTATTTAATGTACCAACCATATTTTGGATTAAATCTGATTGTTATTCCCAAAACCTTGTGATAGATGTTATTTATTGCATCAGCAAAATAACTAACCATGTGGTATTGTGTTATTTGTGAGGTGCGATAATAGCTCCATGATTCTGAAAAACACAGAATAAAGGGCTTAGTGGTTAATGGTTGTCAGTAGAATGTTTAAGCATTTGCTGATTTTAGGTGAAAATTTAAAAGCATTAGTTTACATCTCTATAGTAAACAACACAATATAGAACAACATAAACACCAACCTGACAGCAAAATTATAACATAACAGGACTCAGCACCACAAAACCATTTGAGACAGAACAACCAGAGTACAACACAACAACATTGCAATAGTGTTGTACAAAAACATAGCAGCGCAACACAACCAATCAATACCACAACAAAATATCACAACAAATAAGCCCAAACACTCTTCTCACACACTACCACCTACAGAAACCTGATTTCATGATATAGGCTTGTATGATAGGGTTTTGCACCAAGCACTGCCTTACTTACAACCAAGAACATAAATTAGCACCAATCATGTTTTGTGAGCCAGGCCCTGCTGTGTGTCCTACTCCCACAGATGTTTCTTAACCCCTTAGCTTCTGAGGCTTTTTCACCCCCAGTCCTGACCTTTTTGTTTGATGATTGAGGCGCTTAATGCTTTAGCTTCAGAATTTATTTTCCACAAAAGGTATATAAGGCAAAGTTTAGTTTTTTCCTCACATGTTAGGATTTTAAAGGCACTTAGAGTGTATTGATTACCCTGGCAGTAATCTAGACAATAACCAAAATGTAGCCGAATGTGGGTTTTTTGTAAAGAAAAAATGGGAAATCAGTGCTCTGCAAGAAAGCTTTGTTCTGAAAATGGCATCAACAAAAGTTTTGCTGTGATACAATCACCATCTTCCCAGGTTTCAGAACAGGCAGAGATGTAAAACAATATTCAATTACCACAGTTTTTGCATTTTTTTAGGTGGTGGTCGATGTTTCCTATTTTTGCCCAGTTTTACATCCTTATAGTCTGTGGTAAAAACAGGGAAACCCAAAAAGCTATACATTTCTGAAAACTACATAGAAATACCAATTCAGCAAGAGGTCATTTGGGTAGATTTTCCTAAAGAAACTAATGACGGAAATAAATTAATAAAAATAGGTAAAAACAATAGAAATTAGAGACAATGGGGGTGATTCTCACCCTGGCGGGCGGCAGAGGCCGCCCGCCAGAGTTCCCCCCTCCAAAATACCGCTCCGCGGTCGAAAGACCGCTGAGTGTATTTTGGGTTTTGCACTGGGCTGGCGGGCGACCTCCAAAAGGCCGCCCGCCAGCCCAGTGCAAAACCCCCTTCCCACGAGGACACCGGCTCAGAATTGAGCCGGCGGAGTGGGAAGGTGCGACGGGTGCAGTGGCACCCGTCGCGTATTTCAGTGTCTGCAAAGCAGACACTGAAATACAAAGTGGGGCCCTCTTACGGGGGCCCCTTCAGTGCCCATGCCATTGGCATGGGCACTGCAGGGGCCCCCAGGGGCCCCACGACACCCCATACCGCCATCCTCTTCCTGGCGGGAGACCCGCCAGGAACAGGATGGCGGTATGGGGTGTCAGAATCCCCATGGCGGCGCAGCGCGCTGCGCCGCCATGGAGGATTCTGATGGGCAGCGGAAAACCGGCGGGAGACCGCCGGTTTTCCGCATCTGACCGCGGCCAAACCGCCGCGGTCAGAATGCCCTGCGGGGCACCGCCTGCCTGTCGGCGGTGCTCCCGCCGGGGTCAGAATGACCCCCAATATTTTCTTCTGTGCGTGTTTGCTCCAATAGGGGATTTACAGGAGTAATGTACTGTTATGTCCATCAGACCCTTCTGGTCGCAGAGACATATAGGGCCTTTACGAGTTTGGAGGCGGGGATTACTCAATCACAAATGTGATGGATATCCCGTCCACTGTATTACAAGGTCTATTATTTCCTGTGGAACTTGTAACACTGCAGATGGGATATCTGTCACCTTTGTGACAGAGTAATCCACTCCGCGAAACTCGTAATGAGGCCCATAGTAGTTTATAAAGGGCCTGATTTAGAGTTTGACGGAGGGGTTACTCCATCACAACAGTGACAGTTATCCTGTCCGCCAAAATATAAATCTATTATATCCTATGGGATTTATATTTCGGTGGACAGGATATCCATAACACTTGTAAAGGAGTAACTCCTCCGCCAAACTCTAAATCAGGCCCAAAGTTTTTTAATTGAGTACTAACTATTCTTCAATTTACATGTTTAGGTAATTGGTTACTGATTGGGGTGGGGGAACCCCACTCAAATAGGAACCACAATTCCTAGTAGGGTGAAGACACAAGCAAACCCAAAATTAACCTATGCTCAACCCTCTGGCAGCTTGACACAAAAGCAGTCAGTCTTAACTTAGACATGCAACCCGTCAAATAGTAATAAAGTGAAAGGAGAGCAGGAGAAAAATCCCACACCAATTTATGAAGAAATTCTATGAGATACTTAGGTAAAAATAGTGCCTGAAAGCACAATGCACTAACTGTGTTTATCTGGTTGTGTTGGACCACTACAAAGTCACAAGTTCAGGCCAAACAAGAATATATATTGGTTTCTTTTTTGACGATTATTTAGAGATGACTTTACTTATTAGATAGGAGTGCTCCACATATTTTTCTACCAAACACGAATATAGCAAGGTCTATCAGGGATCAAGTTTGGCTCACTGATCAGAGTACCTTGAATCCTGATGTGGAGCGTTGTGAGATCTCGCGTTGAAGATGTGCTGTGCAGTAGCGGTTCGAGGGATTGCTGGTGACGATATGAAGTTCTTTGTCAGAGATGTATTGCACAGTGGCGATTCTGTGGAAGCCATTGGCGGGGCTTGGAAAGATTGTTTCTGCATCATTGGCAAGTCTGCTATTGATGAAGGCTTGTGATTTGACGTCCTGCATCGGAGATGCAACTCTTAGCGGCAGTTCTGAGAAGCTGCTATCTAAAATGCGAAGTCCTGTGTCGGAGATGCATTGCGCAGTGGCGGTTCCAATGTGGGGCTGCAAAGAAATGCATCGCACTGCTTCGGTTCTGTCCAAGTGACCACAACTGGGCTGACAGAGCACCTTCAGGTGCACTTCCAAGGGTCCAGGACAGAGAATCAGGAGGCCAGCCAACTAGCCTTCTAGTGGTCCTGGGTTCAAGATACAGGTCCAGTCCTTACTCAGGCAGCAGTCCTTCTTCAAGATCAGCACAGCAACCCTTCTGAACCTTCCACAGGTCCAGAGGTGTACTGAAGAGTTGGGTCTGAGGGCCCATTATTTATACCTGGTGCCCAGTTTGAAGTAGAAGAAGGTTCTGTAGGTTTCCACCCCCAAAAGTGCTTGGAATTTCCTGCCCCCCTCCCCTGGCCCCTGCTTGTCTGAGGCCACAAAAGACTAGCGTTAAACCCTTTCTGAGTTTCCTCAGGAAGAGCCGTAGGCCCTGATTACGAGTTTGGCAGACGGGAACACGCATCTGCCAAACTCCAAACAGGGTGGACGCCACTCTAGTGGCAACCTCCCCGCTGGCCCCAATATGACTTTCCCGCTGGTCTGACAGGGGGAAACAAAGGTTTCCACTCATCAGCAAAGCGGGAAAGTGCTGACAGCATTGTCACCAAGGATGTCAGGCCCCACAATATGGTAGAATCTAATAACTGATAAAATCTAACAAATAATAAATGAAATATGAGTATGAATGGAACCTATGCATTTGTAAATGTGTGTATGATAGTTATTATTTGTACAAAACTGAATTTGGGGTTCCCCACACTAATATCTGATTCACATGGGAGTTTGCAAAATGCATTCTCTCTTTCACCCAGGCTTACATTTGGAAGCCAACAATTGGGAGAAATTCACTGAATAATTGCAAATGATACACTATGGCCCAAAGAGTCCAAATTTCCTCTTACATGTCATGGGCATGCTCTAGGTCCCAAGGAGGAATAAAGACTCTTGGAATTTAAGGGGGTGGGAGGTAAGCTGGATTCCTTGGCAGGTTGCCCCAGTTTCATATTTTTTCCTAAAAGCATATAGCTCTCACTTCTATTGAACTTTCTGACCCCGACCCCTGGGCAGAAAGATTGTGAGGCTCTTGAGGGTGTGGGCCTGCCCCACCCAAATATTAAAACAATATATGAATCTCTTGTTTCTGATGGACTTTCTGCCTGCAACTGCCCCACCACAGAAAGACTGCTGGACCTTTTCTGTGGTGGCTGAGCCAACACTCCCCTTTTTTACCATTTTCCCCTGTGTCGACTAGCCTTGGGGTCAGAAAGTCTGTTGGGCCCTTTCTGGGTTGGGGCCATGGCGAGTGTCTGGTTTGGCACCCTAACCACCCTTTTTTGTAGTGGGCTTTCTGCCCCCTGTGGGGAAATATTGGGGATAAACCCCCCAATCGCCCCTGCTTTAGGGGATCAGCAGAGGGCAGAAAGGTGGCTTGGCTTTCCTGGGTTGTGGGCGGTGCCTGATGCATGGACGGGCTGACCTGAAACCTGCACAATGCCAGTAGTCCCGCTGGTGCAGTCGGACCAGCACAGCGGTGGTGAGCTCCTCCGGGCCGGCGGCATGCCTAAGACCGCTGGCTGTATTACGAGGCAGCAAACCGCCAAGAAATCCCCGGTGGTAACGCACCCAGTGACAGGAATCCCCATTCCTGTCGCCGGCACACGCATCCCCACACTTGGAGACACCCCCCCCACTCACTCACACACTTCCTGACACACACCCACACACTTGCAAGCACACACACCCTTACTCACCCACACACTTGCAGACACACACCCCTACACTTGCAGACACACACCCCTACACTTCCTGACACACACCCCCACTTCCCCACACACTTCCTAACACACCCCCACCCGACCGCATGCATACATCCAAACACCCTCACCCACCAAACGCATTCATTCAGATACCCCCACCCAACCGCACACAAACAGACATGGACCCCCACCCAATGGCACACAGACATGCACCCCCACCTGCTCACACGCATACGCACACCCCTCTGTATTCATACACACACACACACCCCTCCTCATACCACACCCCCCCCACCCTCTCCATTTATGCACGCACACACCGCCTCTGTATACATTCACACACACCCCCACCCTCTACATTCATGCACACCCCCCTCGTATTCATACACACACCCCAACCCTCTGCATACATTCATACACAAACACCTTCCGTATTCCTACATACACACCCCCACCCTCCACATTCATACACACACCCCAACCCTCCGCATATATTCACACACACCCCCACCCTCTACATTCATGCACACACACAAACCCCTCTGCATCCATTCACACTCCCCTCCGCATTCATACACACACACACACCCACATTCCTGCACGCACACACAAACACCCACCCTCTGCATTCATACACAGACACCCCGCATAATTCACACCCCCACCACCATGCACGCATACAGTCACACACATGCATGCACACCCAGTCCGACACACACACGTGCTCGCACACATACATCTACCACACACACCCCTCCCCCTTCCAGTCGGTCCACCTACCTGTCTGGGCCGCACAGCAGCCCACTTCGAGATGGTCATCTGGGAGGGGGTGGATGTCGGCGGTTCCACCGCCAATGCCGCACTGCAGTACAAGGACTGCTGTGCCATATTACTGCTTGTAATATTGGGGGCAGAGTCCTTCCGGCGTAGCGGTGCTGGCTTTGGAACCGCCTCTCACCTTCCGTTGGTCGGTCCAACTGTGTCGGATTCCTGCCTGTTTATGGGCAGAAATCCGTGGGTGACACGTAATACGGCGGTCTTCGGATCGTCAACACTGGCGTTCTTTTGGCACCCGCTTCGAAAATGCTCTTCACAAAAGACCGCCAAAGTCGAAATGAGGGCCTGAGTCTACAATGAAAGTTTAGCCAACTGAACACGAATTCCGTTTATCCGACACCAGGTGTGCAGATATTAGCCACACCCTCTTCATATTTATTGAAATAATAGGGATATCTGAGGGACTTGTGTAATGTTTTTTCTTTGCGGCTATATGCCAGGTTAGATTCTTTCTTATGATTCCAACCACCCTGAAGTTTTTTTGGGAAAACCAGGAAGTTATGTATGTCTTTTCATACTAGATCAAAACTATCAAAGTGATCTGGTTTTTAATATCGTTGAAACTAAATAACAAGTATAAATAAATAGTAGTGTTCCTGGGGGACAAGAACATTGGGAATGAAATGAACCTAGGCCTTTCAATATATTTGTTTTGTACATTAAATTGCTTTTATACCTTTCTAATATTTTGTAAACTTGGCAAATAAAATTAATTGGCTACTTCTGCGTATTACATGCTTCCTTTAGAATCAGATTCTCATGACATATAATCCAGTTTAAAAATCTCATCCAAAACTTTTCATTCAGAGAGTATTCTTAAAATTCAGGTTTGACGTTATGTTTTGTACTATTACATTTATTTTTTTCAGTGGACCAAATATAGGTGGTCATTTTGACCCTGGCAGTCTTTTGACTGCCAGGGTAAATGTGGCGGTCCCACCACCAACAAGCTGGCGGTGCAGACTGCCACATTATGATTGTGTCGGGTTGGCCTCTGCCGACCCACCACATCTCTGCTCATACTGCCATGGCAGTCAGAACCACTGGGCCAGAGATGATCATCTCTCACCCGGTGGTCCACAGAAGACCGCCAGCTGTATTATGAGCCGGCCTTCCGACATGGTTTCTGAGGCGGTAGACAGCTCCCCCACCTCCATTCAGCCAGATCGCCCCATCCACCTTCAGCCACATTGCCCCACCAACCCTAACCCCCTCCTCCTTTGGTCACATTGCGTCCCTTCCCCTACACCCCTTCAGCCACTCATACACGCATTCACAACTACATTCATACACGCTGCCACAACTACATTCATATGTGCATTCAAGCATGCATACTCACAGCCATGCAAACACGAATGCACACTTACATGCAGACACACACTCACTTCAACATTCAGACACGATTACAACCACGCATTCACACATTCATGCACACATGCAGACACCACACAATCATACATGCACACACAACACCCCCACCCTACCACCCCCCTCCCCTGTCGAACAATCACCTTACCTGTTCCAGGGAGAAGGTCGTCTGGCAGGGAACAGGAAGGGGCGCTTCCACTGCCAGCAGCACCCAGCCAGCAGGACACCGCCAGGCCGTATTATGGCCCATAATATGGTGGCCGGTGTCCTACTGGCGGGACGGGCTGGTGGTGGAACCGCCAGAGCGCCTCCGCCTGCCAGCACGACTACTGCTGGATTTCCGCCCAAAGCCTTCATGAAAATCCATCAAAGTCGTAATGAGGGCCATAATGTGTTTTTCGCAACAGCAAATTATATTATAATGTATAATTAATTACCTTTGGAAAATATAATTTTGTCCCCTCTGTAGACCTGTGCCATTTAAGCTTGCCCTCAGTCTTATAGAACACACATCACTTTTTCTTTGCTACACTTCTCACTTCTACATCCCCTTTTCTACAAAATAACCAAATATTATCAAATGGTTTTAAAATTCGAGCTATACAGTAAAAGAACAGAAATGTCTGATGATGTGGTCCCTTGACTTCACTTACTGATAATGGAAAAAAGTAAGAATAAACTTTTTTTAATGCACCCCAAATATTTTTCAACCATCCATTTCAACCTGTATGATTATTACATTTTTGTGCTAATACCTCAATACCAGTATGACCCTGGGTAAATAATAATGTTGATATTTGTAATATTTCAAGAAAACGCTGTATAGGAAAATCCAGTGAAAGTGCGCTGTATTAGATGTCATTGCCTTTTTACATCGTTCTTGCCAATAAATAAATAAATTACAATAAAGTTGTTTTCCTTTAAAAAAGTTAGCACATAAGCTAGGAGACAAACAGATGTCCCAGAAAACATGGATGTCGGAACAATGGTGAACATGGATCAATTGTGGGATGGCAGTAACGTAGTCCAATTTTCAAAAGTGCAGTACAGTTTTAATTTATATTATGGCAATGAACGTGGCATAGGCACACCTCCACTTCAATGTTTTCCCCTCTAGCATACTTCGGAATTGGTTTATGAGCTACAACTAAGCAAAAATAACCTCACAGGGTACATATACAAAGTAACAGTAGGTCAGTCAAAGGTTCCAAAAGAAAACGGATACAATAGTTACTGCTTCTCTGGCAACACTGTTCAGGACAACGGCATAAAGTCAAAAGAACTCAAAGTGTCTCTCCTGTTTTTTTTAAATAACAGTGTAGTTTGGAGGTGAAACGATGGTGCCTAAGTAACCCAAACAAATATAAAGAAAGTTGCACCTGGTTTAGAAACTGGAGATGTATTGTCAATGGAGTGTTTATGGTTTTCCTCTTGATTGCTCAATTTTACATGGGAGGAGTGCATGGAGTTGGTTTCTGGTGAAGTGCATTCAGTAGAAAGGAAATCTGGAATGGCATTAAGGGCAGTATTCTTTAGAACATTAGTTTCCTGTACAGTATTTTTCTTCTTTGGAAAAAATAGTTGGAATATTAGTAACAGTCAGGTCAGTAACACCTTCAAACAAGCAGGATATGTCTGTTTCCTCAGCAGTATTTGCATTAATTATGGTCTGAGGCTTGCAAAGCATAGAGACTTGGGAGATATGATTTACTGGTGTTCTCAAGGAAATCATAAAAAAGTCTGATTTTTCTTCAGTTTTGGATGACTTCAGAGTTTCAAATACAGGATCAACAGGAATTTTCAAGTCTATAGGAACTGGATTAACAGCTGAAACTGTAGAAGTTCCACAAACTAACTCTTTTGGTGATCTTCAGACAAGACTGAAATTTATGCATTGCAAGTGCTCTGTGGTGTATTCATGCTATCAGTAATAGTTTCTTTGCAAGGCGTTTCTACCACTGGTCGCTGATCTACAACTCTCTTAACACTGAAAGGCTGTTCTTTGGGAAGTAATAGAACTGGGATCCCTTCAAAAGTCGCGTTTGCATTGTTGTCTAAATCTTCACCTTTAGCCTTTGAATTGATGATGATTTCTTGCAATAAAACACAAAGGCCCTCATTTCGACTTTGCCGCCCGACAAAATCTGGCCGCCGAATGACCGCAACGCAGTGAAAAGACCGCGGCGGCCATTCCAACTTTCCCGCTGGGCCGGCGGGCACCCTCCAAAAGAGCGCCCGCCGGCCCAGCGGGAAAGCCCCTGCAACATGTAAGCCGGCTCCGAATGGAGCCGGCGGTGTTGCAGGGGTGCGACGGGTGCAGTTGCACCCGTCGCGATTTTCACTGTCTGCAAAGCAGTGAAAATCCTGCTGGGGCCCTGTTAGGGGGCCCCTGCACTGCCCATGCCAGTGGCCCCACGACACCCGTTCCCGCCATCCTGTTCCTGGCGGGTTTTACCGCCAGGAACAGGATGGCGGGAAGGGGGGCAAGCAGCGCCGCCATGGAGATTCAGCCCAGCCGGGGGAAATCCGTCGGGAAACCGCCGGACCCGGCTGGGCGACCGCGGCTGTCAGAATATCAATGGAAGCACCGCCACCCTGTTGGCGGTGCTTCCATGGTCGTCGGTCAGAATGACCCCCCAAGTACAGTACTTATCATCGGATCTTCGAATACAAGATTCAAATTCAAATCTTTAGTTTTTGTGGGACATTACAGTCTTCAGTACTTCTGTTTCAGAGTGCTGGTTTTCAGGAGTCTTTAAATTCAGGGACACAGCAGGTGGCATTGGTGTGGCTGGGTTTACATCAAGATCGGACACCGGTAGGTCAAAGATCTGTTCTTCACTAACCTTGGAGCTCGAGACAGGATACACAGTGTCAGGGAATAGTAAGTCGGGATCAGTGGTTGAGGCTACAACTGTGTCCAGTTCTAGGAGAAGGCTATCATTCTGTTCTAGGAGATGGCATGCTGGTCAGTCTCAGATTGCTGGCTTGATACCTCCATGATTTGCTTTGGCACAGAAAGACACTTTAGACTCTGAGAAGTCCATCACATTCTTAGCAACTGCAGGTGTTTCTTCACTGTCAGAAAAATCCAATAATTCACTTGAAACAGGAACTGTCTCTTCATATTCTGAAAATTCTATGATATGGTTTGAACGCCAGGAGTATTCCCGTCATCTGAAAATTCTGATGTGTGCGTCATTTGAACAGCACTATCTGTAGGTTTGTTCACCGCAGGACATGAAGTACTGTTATCACTAGATTCAATTTCTTCAAAACTGTTGCACAATGTGCCCTTTATCTCCAGGAAGTCATATTTTGCTTTCTCATTGTGCAGCTATTTGAGTTTGCATCGGAACTCTCTTCTTCCTAAGACAGAAAAGGGTTTAGCCGAGCATTTAGGGAATGAGACTGATGTACTATCATCCAGTTGTGAAGAGCACAAGCCATTTGAGTAGAGCTAAGGAATCTCACGGTCTTTACTGATCCCTGAGATACAGGGTCTATCCTGCTGACTTGAAAGATCTGAGGGACTGGTAGGTCTTTATAAGAGTCAGCACGGCATTGACTGATGTCGGAGGAACTGACCTAGGCGGTCTAAAGCACGCATCAGGGAATAAAATCCCTAGTGTTGCTTCTTGGACAGTGGCAGGGTTCTTTGTTATAGCAGAGTCCTGGAAGTATACCCAGGGTACACTAGCATGAGGCAAGGAATTAGCTGTTTTATCTTGAGACTGAATGCCTTGTACTAGTAGAATCTGCAAAAACTCATTTTCGCCTTGTAATTCTTCTACAGACTGGGAATGGGGGTCATAATCACAGATATCATAATAGTTCATCATAGATGGATCAACAAGCCACTCAATGTAGTACTGAGTTTCCAATCTTTGATTTTCTTTAACAAGTCTATCCTTTAAACTAAGGCCTTTATTAGAGGTCTTCAGAAAATGTATAGGTTTAGAAAGGGGTGTGTTAACATGACAGGAAAACATCTTAGGTTTATGTGTGCCTTTACTGCCTGAGGAGCTTGAAATTTTTGGGTTGTGCATCGCGTCCCGGTTACGGGCAGTTCTATCTGGACTCTGGTGCTGTCACGGTTCCAGGCAGTTCTGTCTGGACTCTGGTTGGGGGACCCCTTGAGGTCACAGAATATCTCCCCATGGAGGTAGTGTACCAAAGCAGAAGAGCAGCTAAAGGCATACACTGGGAAGGGGCATCTATGGTAAGGCACAGAAACTGGATAGTAAAGGCAGAGCAACCTTGGTGTGAACAAACAGGGAGCAAATCAGTAAGGGACAACCACACGGGAGTTACCACTAACGTTGTACACAGGTAAGGGTCAGAACTTCCCACAGCAACAGTGAATATCAGTGCCTCTGTGCAGATTACTCTTACAGATATTCACCCGCAACACCCATGGAAAGGAGGCAGCAGAAGTGATTCTGTCTCTGGACCCTTAGGGCACAAACGAGGATTGTACTTACATACACAAGACAAGCCCTTGTGGGTCGAGCTGGAAACACAGTGGCGATTCCTGGAAAACAGCAGTAGCACACTGTCACTATTAGGCACTTAAAACTACATACAACACTAGACAAAGGATGGGGCAGGAATTGCCTCCAGGAAACCAGGAGCCAACCCCAGTGCAAAGGAAAACATGTATATGTATGAGGACTGATAGTACACTTACCAGACACAATAACCCACGAGGAAACAGAAGGAACAACTGGGAGGCAAAGGCAGGAACAGGGAACAGGGTGAAGCAAAGCAGGAACAGTACCAGAAAAGCAGGAAGCAGGCTCTGACTGAAGCAAGCAGGAACAGGACTGGGAAACAGAGAGCAGGCTCTGACTGAAGCAAGCAAGGACAGGATTGGAACACAGGGAGCTGGAACAAGCAGGAGCAGTGCTGGGAATCAGAGAGCAGGTTCAGACTGAAGCAAAGGAGGAACAAGGCTGGAACACAGGGAGCTGGAACAAACAGAAACATGACTGAGAAACAGACAGCAGGTTTAGGCTGAAGCATGGCAGAAACAGGACTGGAACACAAGCCAACAAGAGGTCTGGTACACAAAGGAAATGAACTCCAATGCATGACGAGAAGCTTCAAGAAATGGCAGCTCATAATTAGTTCCAGACAGCGGCAAGCCCAGGGCGGAGTCACATGGCTGGGCTGCACAAGAGTGATCACAGGTGTGTGCAGTTCCAGTCTCACACAGTCCTGGAGGAGAGAATCCAGTACAAAGGAACGACAGGACTATTCCCATAGTAAACAATGGATAGCATAATCCAGGTCTTACCGATATGGGAACCAAACAGGTGGTCAGAAAGGGACTCTGAATGAGTATTAATGGTGAATCCCAGGCTGCAGATAGTCCGTTTACAGCGCCCCCTAGAGATGGGATGACAGAGTCGTAACATGGGTCTTCCAGTGCAGAGTGAGTGTGTGTCAAGGCCAGAAAAAAGCAAGACCCAAGAATCTACTGGAACGTTTTCCAGTCTTAGGATGAGGGTAAGTTGCCAGTTTATCTGATATATTGGAATCTGGCATTGCGTGATATCTTGTGAGGATTGGAGAGTGTTTTGTCCCATTCTTTTTTGTGCAAATGGGCATCCTATGTCTGCTTCTCATTTTGCTCACAGGTCCTTCATGGGAGGGGGGCAATCATATCGATCCATAATGGTCTTCACTAGCCAGGAGACCAATTGTGTACCTTCTCCTATGGTATATTGTGTTTGTATGAGAGGGTGTGTCAGGGGTTCCTATTTTGTTATGTCCAAGGTGGCTTTAAGGCACACTTTAAGTCATGTATGTGCCAGAAACTGGCCTGCTCGGACATCGTATTGTTCAACCAGTAGATCAAAGGTTTCCATCCTGAAAGAAAGTGTAGTCCTGAGTTATTCCATGCATCAGCCACAGTAGGAATGATGCTCTGTTTGAAGCAGCGGAAACTGTGCAATGGAATCCTCAAGGCATTGCCTATGGATGTGGAAAAAAGAGTTAATGCTTACAATAGCTAATTAGAGAGCAAGCACAATGGTGACAATTGGGACCATAACGTAAGGCGACAGCGTCTACTGAGTCACAAAATCAATGAAAGCAGTATATACCACTTGATGTCTGTTCAGAACATATAAGTCCAACACCACAATATTATCCGCTACTGGAACAGTTTTCTTCGAAACCTGATTGCTCCATGGGTATGATCTTTGCCTCATCCATCCACAGTTCCAGATGTTCCAATATTCCAGCTGCAAAAATCTTTCCTGAAGCATTAAGGAAGGAAATATGCCTGTAGTTCCCTGCTGTAGATTTGTTTCCCTTTTTATGTAGTGGAACAAAAATGCTACTTTTCCAGGATTTTGAAATTTCCCCAGTAGCATAAAAAACACACTATATCAAAGTGTTAGCCCATGTCTCTGTATTTTGCTTTGGCACTACGATCAAGATCTAATTGGGACCCATAGCAGCAGATGGTCTTGCCTTTCCTAGGTGGCCAGTTACTTGATCTCTATTAGGTAGTACAATCTCTGAGCAAGTTATTGCATTAAGATTAAAAGGGGCAGAGTCTGAGTTATCCTTACATAAATTTGAAATATCATCTATCCAAACATCTGCAGGAATTTGATTTAGATTTCAATTTTGTACCATAATCTAAGGCTACTATGCGCCAAAAGAATCTATAGTTGTTTTCCAAACCAATGTGGAAGAGCCTGTACCAATTCATATCACAGTGTCTTTTCTCCTGCTCAGCTTGTATCCTTTTTCATTTTTTCCTCAAAGATCTAATTATTTGTAAACAGGTAGGTGAAAATGTGAGTAATTGATTATGAATCTATTTATTTTCTTTGAAAGCTGGACTTCCTTAATATATTGTTGCAATCTTTTAAAACAGGGTTCTACTTTTGTCTAACTTTCATAGGTTGCACCAAGGCAAAAATCATTAAATCAGATGAGGAGATGGGTCATTAAGAGGAATATCAGTGGGATGAGAAGAATTTAATTATTTAAAAAAACAACGTCATAGATTCCAGTGAAGCCTCTCTTTTTTGTATGACTATCAGTTAATCCATCTCCAATTTCCATTCTCCAGTCATTGATATGTTTAGAAGGAACAGCCAATATGGTCCATGATTCAGCATGGCCCAGATCACCTTCACAGTTTCCATTTCTAATACACAATCGAATAGCTTCTAGGTGATTATTACATAAATGATAATTGAAGAACTCCTTGGACCATAATGAGTAGCCTGGGCTAGAATGTTAGGTGCCTTTCTTCCATTTAGAATCATGGTTCTTATGTACCCTGCAACTACAAGGAAATTGGGCCAACTTTCTTCCTTTTCTAGGTTTCTATTATCTTAAATTGCCATATCAGAAAGCTTAGTATTTTAATCCCCTGTTATTATGATCCAAGTGTCTTTTCTCTGTCCACTGTGGAGTTTTTCAACTCAAATATTACAAAAATGTAATTAAGTTGTGAACCTGGAGAGATATAAATGCTGAACAAAAATTGTGAGGAATCCTTACAGTCGCTACCAAGAATAAAATCAGTCCTCAGACATAAGGGATGGGCATTTTGAGAAGGAATGAGTTGAATAGCCTAATTCTAATCTCTTGGTAAAATGATTGCAATGCTTCCTTTAGCATGACCTCAACTGGTGGGTCAAGTCAGGCAGTGGAACACATAGCAAAAAGCCACTTCAAAAATCAGTAACTGCCCAAGTTTCATGAAGACAGTTTATTGAGGCCCCTTGAGAACTCAAGAAGTGTTAGTTTGTATTATTTAGCCCAGCCAAGTTCTAAGTAATTAGAGTTACTCAACTGTTAAATAGAATAGTGCTCCTGGTCTCGATGTTCACTCCAATCTAATTCCCCAGGGATCCAAGACCAAAAAAGATCAGAATTCCATTGCTGGGGTACTGGATTTTCATCAAGAGATTTTACCTTATGACTAGAAACAGAAACGTCCACTACTAATGAGCATGGTACGTTTTGCAGAGCCTGTAGATTTTTAAAATAATTATTTTTACTCAACTCAGGAATTTCCTAGACAAACCATTGGAATTTGATAATTCTTTCTTTTTGCATGGAGGCTTTTCGGCAGCCTTTTACAAAAAGTATATCACACCACTATTTTCGAAGAAACCCACATTCCTTAGAATAAGGTCAGCACACGACTAGATCAAAAAATCTTTTTAAACGGGGAAAATCACTCCATGGATCTCATTTGATATGAGGGACTTCAATGGTGGGAAAAGGTGTAAGAGTTTCAAAATATTGGCTCAATTGAAAGGACCCATTTAACCTGGAAACAAAGAATGAAAATCAATCATAGGAGAAAATTCATCCATTATATTTGTATGACGCATGGGTCAGTACTGGGATTATAGGATGGATCAGTTTGACCTTGAAGAGATTGAGACAACAGTTCCTCTGATCATTGAAACACTGAAAATGACTTGCAAGCTGATTTTAATTAGCACCAGATTGGGCTTTTGTAAGATTAGTCCTTTCTGAATCTGTTGTCACCGAAGACCCTTCAATCACATGGAAACCAGCAGGTCCTTCAGTATAGGACAACTCGGATGGAAAATGTTTATTTCAATTTAACACTCTTCATTTAGATTTCTAACAGGAAGCGTCTAGTTCCCATGAACGACTGGCTAGGGGCCGGGCATACGGGATCCAGCTGTGCCCGTCTGATCATAGACATTTCCATAATAAATTTGTGGCAGCTGACCAGCATCTTGGAGGCATATGAGCAGTTGTGGGCTAGTTCTCTGAGTTACAGTTCAGTTCCTTCCCTCCTCTAGGGCAGGAATATAGACCCAGGAGGGCATGGGGAGTGCTTCCTTTTTTCAACCAATTTTATTAGCTTTTCAATTTATACTTACAAGTCAACTATGTTATCACTGTGCAAATCATACAACAGATTTCTACATTGTCCAGGAGGCAACATTATACCTATGCTTTAGTGGCAAGACAGAAGTTACTGGTTCAATCATTTCAAATTCTAAACAAAATTTAACTCGAATATCAAACAAAACTGAAGTTTTTCGTCAATAAATGGTGAAAAGAGTACAGACAAGCACATTGCATTCCTTGATTAGAGGTGAAGTACATCAGTCCACAGCATGTTATTATTGGTGAGATGTCTATGTATTACATCCCAGTGTCTGTGGTATCTCGTCTCTGGTATCTCATTTCTGACGACTTGTGAGGTTGGGCTAGCCGCCACCAATATTTCCTACTATGGAGAAGAGAACTTGTATGTTACTCTGGTATGAGAACATCTGGGGGCGCAGGATCTTTGTTAAGGAAGGCTATATACAGTTTAGCTTAGTGGTTATGGCGCACCCATTAGGGCTGCGTTTGTTCTCAATAGATATGCAACTCCTGCATGTACATGTCCCAGCCACTTGTGACTGGGACCTTGCGCAACCATCTGACTTCTTCCGCCCTAAGTGCGATTGTCTCAGCTTTACCCCCATTCAGTAATGCAGCACTCGAGTGTGAAAGTGTCGGAAGCATGGGTGACTTCCAGCTCATGGCGATGGCTCACCTGGATATACCGTATTTATTGGCGTATAACACGCACTTTTTCTCCCTGAAAATAGGGGGCAAATGATGTGTGCGTGTTATACGCCGATATAATGTTAAGGACCCATAGTACATACCGAAATTTAAGTTTATGAGGTGCGTGTTATACGCCGGTGCGTGTTATACGCCGATAAATACGGTAATTAGCGCAAGGTCAATAAAGCGGTTAGTTACAACCGCCCGCTTGGGTCAGCGAAAAAGTCCCAATAGGACGCCGTCTCCTGTATGTATGTCTGTACGCTGAGTCAATTCTGTGAGAGTCTCCGGTATTTCGCGCCAAAAACGACCCGATTCCAGACAAGACCAGAACATATGAATTATATTGGCAACTGGATCATGACAACGGGTGCATTTTGATGAGGATCCAAACATTTTATTTGGTGTATCTGGTGTAAGGTAGGCCCTGTGCAGCATATTGTACTGTAAATATTGAAACTTAGGATTTCTCAACACTTTTTTGTGGTATATCAATACCCTGTCCCATTCTTTATCCTGAATTTCCCTACCCACATCTTGTTCCCAGCTGCCACGTTTCGCTTGTAGGGGTCTTGGGTCATGTGTGGCAGTTCCTGGGTGAACCAAGTGATTAAGCTCTTCCTACTGCCCATGATGCATAGGGTGTGTACTAATGGATGAGGATCCGGTTCCTAGTCCGTTATTTGCCATAGTTCAGCCAGTATGGCAAGAAGTCTATTGTGCGCTATGAAGTGTCCCCGTGGTATTCCCCTTTCAGTGTGTAAGTGTTCAAAGGACTCAAGCTCCTTTTTGCAGAATAGATCTCCCACTGTGCTGATCCCTAGTGCGTCCCATTGTTGAAGTCCCACTTGGCCCAACATAGTCTGAAATGGCTTAAAGGCCGCTAGCCTAATTTCAGAGGAATACGTCATGAGCGGAGCATAATTCTGATACTGCGCTTGTAGCTAGCCTGAGCTACTGCTGGTGTACTACAGTGTGGAGGGAGTGAGGCGCATGGGAGAGAGGTTTCCTGGACCATGCTTTGTCCATCCCTACTGGTGCGCTGTCCCAATTCTTCTAGCAGATGGCCCGCTAACTACTGGCCCAGCCACTTAAGTTGTGCTGCCAAGTAATAATATTCAAAATTGGGGGCTCCCAAACGCCCTCTCTCAATTGGAAGTTGCAATTTATGTAGCGCTACCCAACGTCTGCCCTTGTCCCCCTTCCTGGGGATAATTAGTGGAAGATTATGAAAATAATACAAGAGGCACGGGAGAACAACCTTTTTAGATAGTTTGATTCTGCCTTGATCTGTGAGTGGAAGGGTGCTCCAGAAGGCCACCTGGGAGCATATAGCTGTAATAGCTTTTATGAGGTTACCATCCCGCAGATCTTGCGTGATGTGGTAAATGTTTATACCCAAGTGCCAAAGGTATTGGGCTACCAACAAATTTCTCGAGAATCCACTTGGAGGTGCTGTGAAGGACAGTTGGATGTAAAGGAAATAGGCAGGACTTTGACCAATTTACCCCCAGACCTGATGCTGCCCAGAATTCAGATAATATCTCAGTTATGGCCATTCCTTATATCGCGGATATAAATCAGCACGTCATCTGCATATAATGGCATGCATGGTTCCTTCCAATGGGATCCCCCAATCTGCGCCCTGCTGGTGGAGTTTCTGAGCCAGTGGCTCCATAGCCAAGGCAAAGAGTAGGGGGATAGAGGGCAACCCTGGCACGTGCCTCTTGTCACTGGAAAGGAAGGGGAAATGCACTGTACAATCTTTACTTGAGCTATAGGATCCACATATAAGATTCTTATACGATTTTGCAGGCAGCCAGGGATGCCGAAGGCAGTTGTGGTGGAGACATATAGTTCCAGTCCAGCGTTTCAAATGCTTTTTTGAGGTCTAGAACTAGACACGCAGCATATGGCCATTGGGCTGGAGCCTGTTCCATTGTTCTGTACAGCCTGCGTATATTAAGTGTTGTGGATCTGCTCGGAACAAATCCGTTCTGGTTTATATGTATCAGCCGGGGGATCTGAACTAGTAACCTGTAGGCAATGAGTTGGTCCAATACTTTATAACCTGACCCAAGCATTGCAAGGGGACCATAGGAAGCTAGTTCTTGCGGGTTTTTTCCTGATTTGGGAAGAGATATTAGCAAGAATTCTCACAGGGACAGAGGGAGTCTCCCTTCCTGCAATGCTGTTTGGTAAACATCTAGCAATTTGGGTGTTAATATCGGCAGGTAGGTTTTATAAAACTCAATAGGGTACCCATCCATCCCCGGGGTCTTTCCTGTAGTTGATGCCCGCACCGCCATACATATGTCTTGGGTCGTAATGAGTGCATTTAGGGCTTCTACACTGGAGGGGTGCAGTGCCGGTAGGAATCCCTGTATGAAGGCCTGCATCCCCTGGATTCTATCTAATGGTGGGGGGTTATACAGGTCTCAGTAATAAGTAGTGAAAGCATCATGAATGTTTACTTGGGTGGGGAGCAGGTGCGTGAAGGGTATTCTAATATCTGTGATTAGTGGTGTGGGGGCTGAGCTTCGTAACACCCACGCCGGGAGGTGCCCCAATGTGTTTCCCTCAGCATGCATCCTCGCCTGATACGTTTTAAAGTCAAGACAACGGAGTTGCTCTATTAGGCGGGCATGCATCTCAGTGGCAGTAAGTAATTGGCGCTTTCCCTAATCATGTGGTTGTAGTTCTACCTCCCTAAGTTTAGGTTCTAAGCATGTTAATTCCCTGTGTATCGTTGCTTGAACTCCCACTATTGTAGGAATATAGTGCCCCCATAGCACTACCTTCAGCTCCTCCCCCTCGATCGTGTGTGTGGTTGCTGATGCAGAGGGCTTCCTAACTAAGAAGTTATCACATTTAAGAAAACAATGTACCCACATTTACTAGAGGATTAGCCTAAATTTTATATAAAGGATTATTATATGCTAGTGTTAACAACATCAACAATCTCTCTTTAAATTGTTTTGTATGGTGGTACATAGGTATGATAAGTTAACAGAAATAGTAGAAATCAAGATAATTACAAAATATCACTGGTGCAGTCAAGACCCTGTTGAATATTGAAGCAGAGAATAAATGACTCATGTTGTTGCACGAGCTAGGTTTGCAATGTTGCAAGGCTATTGATAATACAGGGATTCTTCCCACCTTGGACTGGGCTGGGGAAGGGCTCCTTGGATAGGTTGTTTGTGAGGGGGTGTGTGATGAGAATCCCAGCCTCTCCAAGACCCGCTGTGGAGGTTCCCATAAATAATGAATGGTGGCACTGTACAGCAAGGGTATAATGCGGGAAGATCACAATATGAGTCTCCTCATAAGAGAGTTTATCCACTCTGCTCAAGCCTGCAACAGAGCATCTCTGTCCTGATAGTTCAGAATTTCTGCCACGATCGGCCTCTGTGGTGCCTCGATAGGAGGGAACAGGTGACAATGTGCCCATACCTGATGGGCACAGTGAAAATGGGGAGAGACCAGTTGGCGCAACATATATGGAAAGTCAGGTTTTGACAAAAGTAGTGGGGATAGAGCCCTCTGCATTTTCCGTCAGGCCTATAATGGGGAGATTATTGAGGCAGGAACAGCCCTTTACGTCCTTCACTCTTCACTCTATAAGGTACATTTTATTCATAGGTTCAGCGACTTGCTTGTGGAGGGCCATTGTCTAAAGATGTAGATACTGTTGGCTGAATTTATTTTTCTTCACCGGGTCTGAAAGCTTACGTTGACCATTTCATAAGAGGCTAAGGTCGACTGCCAATGAGTTAACTTTATTTTCCAGTGCTGATCTGGTGCCTTTTGATCAATCACCATTGTGAAAAGTCCCCTCTCCACCAGGTTACCCCTATTGATGACGTATCTGGTCTCCATCATGAGCGTGAGTCTGTAGGAGGCCCTTTCTGAAATGGAATCTATCCACAGGAGGTGTCCCCGCATGTTCCTGGGCCACGACAGAGCTTGTGGGTGAGGAAATAAACTTATTGGTCCACAGTTTGCCAGTTTTTGTGAGTTTAGTGGCCCTTGATGCTCGGAGAAAGGAAATCACCATAGTGTGAAAAGCCCTCCCTTCACCTATTGATGAATGTCACAGGAAGGGACAGTCTCCTCGCCGTGGGTTGAGCAGTGAGTTCTAAGGAGAGACCAACCCTTCCTCTTGAAGAGAATACAAAGTTGAACAGTGGGTGCATGAGCAGCCTCAGCCACTAACGTAGTAACCACATCAGATGCCCTTTGCTCACTCCAAGATGGGCGGTGAGCAAAGGAGGCACCTTGATCAGCTCTCACTAGTCACTAAGTTAAATGTTCTGGTGTTTCATTTGGTAGGCCTTAATTGTATATGACCTCATGTAGTCCACAAACAAAGATCTCAGTAATGGGTCATCCTTTTTTTATGAGGTTCATGGTATTTATTGCCAATCTCCAATTCATGGGTGGCACTGGGAAGGAAGCCAAACCCCGCCAGCCCTCTTGGCACTGGGGACAAGTCAGCAGTGTCCCAGCCAATACATCAGCATCCGTCCACAAGCAATGGGCGAGGCCACTCTAAAGGAGGCACCTTCTCACAGTGAGTGAGTGAACTCTGCATTGGTAACATTTTGAATATTTGGAAAACATATCACTGAATGTACAATACCACCATTTGAGCTAATAACCACCAATGGCACTGACTAGGCCATGTTCAGAGGGAAAAAAGCATGAACAAGAACAGAAGACCACAGTGTACATGTATCTCTGTTAGAGTTATTTGGTTAACAAGAATACAAAGCTGAGCTGGCCTGGTTTCACGTGCTTTTCATGAACAACGAAAAACGTACCTAAAGAAAGTGCTTCTGATGAAAAATGTTAATTGCCCCAGTGCTGATGAATCTTTTATCATGTATGTTTCAGCAGGTTGACAAAAAAACAAGCTTCTCTTTATGCAAAAATCCGTTCTTCAGGCTGTTTTTCTTTTTTTCCCCTATTGTAAAGATGTATTCCTCTGCTTTCCATTTCACTGGAAATACTCTGCCTCCTGCTTTCCTCCATTTTGTTTTTACAAACTCCAGTCCTTCACCCACTTTACACTTCTGTTTTCTTTTTTAAAAATCCCTTACTCCTCCTTTTGCTTCACTTCCTTTTTACAAACCTCTTACACCCCTATTGAGTTCCCTATTTTTTTTTACAGGCCCCTTATTCCCGCTCGTGCTTTAGACCCTTTAAAAAAAAAAAAACTTACTTCTCCTCCCGCTTTACATCCCGTTATTTTACATACCTCTTACTACCTCCCCTTCCACAGCCATACTCCCCGCCAGGTATGACCACTCCCTTTTCCTTTCTTACCTCCTTGTCATGCTGTACTTTGAAATCAACATTTCCCTTCTCCACAAACACATCATTTTTTCATAGAAAAGGTATTTCACCAGTTTTACCTTTTTCAGAATGAAGTTTCGTCCTCCCTCTTTCCATCAGGCTGAGTTTCTTCACTAGGTCGATTGTTATGTAGCTGGTCTTTTAACCACGCCCACCTCACATCCATCACTATCACTGGTTGGTGGACTTGCCCTTCAAAACTCCTTTGTTTTCATTGGTAAATGATTTAAGTTTGTCCCTCCTTGGGGAGGTTTTGTTACCGCGTTGGCCATCGCCCCTGTTACATAGATAATTACCTTTGCGGACAAGTTTGACTGAGCCAACTTCTTTTTTCTTCTGTGTCTCTCCTTCGCGCTCATGGCGGCAATGGCGCTGTGAATCGGCTCGCTTATATGAAACTGTTTTACTTTTAATTTTCAAATTATGTGGCAAGAAAAGTCCGGTTAGGAGTTTACAGCACGCATTGCTCTAACGAGCAGCAAATGCGAGACCCATTGCATCAGAAATGCTTGTTTTAGATAGTCGCCAAAATGACAGATTGCCACTGCCTTGCCAGGTGTTTCTGCCCAATGCAACCGTCATTATTACCAGGGTCAGGGTGCAATGGACGTGTGGGGGTCAGATCCTTTCCGATCCAGGAGAACATCAAGCACTGCTACAGAAAGTTACCGAAATGCACACGCAAACAGAAGACAAGAGTGAAATGTATGTCTATCTACCTACCAACCAAGTATGTTTACCCATTGCTCCCACCCCCGCCCACGGTCTGAATGTGTCCTGCTCCTTGAGTGACTGTCTCACTACTCCTGCGGTCACAGATTGTCCCAATACTTCCCTAATGCCAGAGAGAACATAAAGTTCAAGCTTAAAGAAGAAATAGCAGAACTCAGAATTTGCAAAAACTTTTAATTAAAACACTCTTTCAGATGTATGTTTTGCTCACCTCTCGTGATCTTTTCACACAATCCTAAACTACACTCAGTTATTCTGTCAAGAAGGTTTTAGTCCATTAATTAACCCTCAGGAGGGCAAAGATGTTCCTAGCACTTGCAAACTGTGAAGCTGTCCAAACAAAACTGTCCTTTCTCAGAATCACTCCACTTCTCCCATGCAATCTTTCAGTCTGTGGGTGAAGAGAGGCTCTGATCATTGCAAGGTATTCGTGGCAACGGAAAGCACCTCGAAGAATGCAGGAAGTGCTGAGCCAGTAATTTCCCTGGTTATGGGCAGGTTCATAGGCAGAATACTGAGAGGAGCTACATGACATAGTGGAAGAGCAGCTACCAAAACCGAAAGGCAGGCCCTGAATAGCCTCAACCTTGCAATGGTTGATCATTGTTGTCAATAGGATGACCAATAGGAGATGCGATCTGTAAATCGCCCAGGACCTGATTGGACACCACATGCAGGTCCTCAAAAGGTGTTTATCTCGTACCCATGTGTGAAAATGATCTATATTGTACTCCGCCGATATACTCGTAATTGAATATTTTTGAATGGACTGTGAACTGGCGATAACCTATGTGATCTTGTTAAAACTTTAAATAAAGTTGTTTGAAAAAGGTGATCTTATCCCTCAATTGTATTTGATCTCTGGAATCTGCTTAATGCTGGCCCTGCTCAATCTGATTTATGTCCATTTAGGCAGATGTGTGAGTGGCTGCTACAATAATGAGGATTATGTACTGGATTCTATTGGGAAGGAGATCTACAATCTCCATTTCATAAGTTCAGTGGTGGTAGGGTGTGCTGGTGTTTGCATCAGGGCCAAGGGGGTATCCAACAGTGAAGGTGAAGTGTTTTGTGGAATAGCTTCAATGTTTTAGTTCTACACTAGTATATTTAATTGCAAGTAGTGTCATTTTAATGGTAGCCATTGTGATGGTTGTGTCATAACATTTAGCAGCCAAAAAAGGGAAAGATGCATAGTAGGCATTGGCCGTGGCAAGAGATTATAGCCAAACATAGTCCCTGGAATATGACTGAAGACACAGGCTGCTGCATTGTCACAAGAGACCAGGCAGGAGTGCAGGATTCTGGTGAGAGGACAGTTTGCAGTAATGTTTACGGTACAGAATTTCACTTGAGCTTTCGTGATGTTTTGATTACTGTACCTACCTATGAAAAGTATGTTGCCTTACGTAATAAATTGTGTGTGGTGACCCGACACAATGACAGTGAAGAGTACATTTTCAGTACTAAGGGCCTGATTTACATATTGGTGGAGGGGTTACTCCATCACAACGGTGACGGATCTCCTGTCTGCTGAAATCTAAATTCTATTATTATTAGAAAGAAAGCAGATTATTGGGTTAAATGGTTTGAAGGACAACTTGATGGTTAAATCTGCATTTATCTAGGGACGCCTTCCCGTGTTACTACGGCCATCTATAGTGCTCCAAAGTTTTGTGTCTGGGAGCAGAAATCTGCAATAGACTGATGCTACAAGGGACTGGCCAGCATAGGATCAGGGAAAAGTGTGCTGAAGGCAAACACCACATACCAGATAAGGACACGCAGGAAGTCCAGTTACTTAAACACAGCTTGGAACAGGAGCTTTGGTTCAAAACCCCTCAAACTTCATTGGATTTGTAATCTGCATGAGGTGGACATTTACCTGTTGAGTGGGAAGGAATGAAGCAGCTGAAGCACCAGGATTTCAAGAGAACCTTTGGCGTAGAGTGACAAACCAAAACTGTAGGTTTTCTACTGATAAGATGTGTTTTACCGTGGCTTTGGTAGATGCCCTGTTCAGTGGCAAGTCCTCCAGATTGCAGAGCAACAGTGTGCAAAATAATGAAACTAGACAGAAAGGGAACCTGAAAGGTGAAAGTGTCATCATATCACATTCACTATTGGCAAGACCCAAGGTAAGCCTCATTAGTAGTCCAAGTCACAAAAGTCCACTATGACTATTTTCTTAAAGTCAACAGTGTTCCACCACCACAGAGCTAATTAGCAGCAAGCTCCCCTGTGATCGACTAGCCCTAAATCAGTCTTACACGCACCTTGCAGGATCGGAGCAACCGGAGTTCCTAAGAGCAATCCTTCCACGAGCGCTGGAGCAGAAGCAGTTGATTCGGGTAGGCTAGCTGCAGGCGACCTCAAGCGTGTTGCATCCAAAGAGAAAGGAGGGTCCAAACGGGTTATCTTCCTGTGTGGAATGCCTATTTACCTGAGCTGTGGGAGCTTAAACCGGAGTGTTGCACTCTGCCGTGAGCGAGTCTTCACTCGCAATTGCGCCTTTACAGTGACTGGCGATTCTTCATAGCTCTTTTTCACCCCGTAAGTACCTGTTTTCTCCCATGATGGGGTGTGGAGGTGGTGATGCGTAGCTCCTTGTGCAAGTCCTTCATCCTGGGAAGGTGCACAGGGTCTACTGTGGCATCACTCTTTTGATGGATGATTCTGACCAGGCTTCACAGCTGCTGGTCTGGGTGACCCCCTTCACAGACAACAACCACAGCACCCGGAGCAACTTGCATGTCAAGCATGGCAAATGGGAAAAATAACTGCCTAAAAATCAACACTGACAGAACAAAGCCCTACTTTCCTTCATCCATCTAGGCAACTGAGCTCTGGCACACCCTGCCTCACACAGATACCTTGCACCCACAAAAGCAACACAAGATGATACACTTTTTCCTACCTCACTGCCAAAACCTGGAACACCCTTCCATCATAACAGGACCTTTGAATCTCTACTTAAGTTCCTCAAGAAACTGAAGACGTGGCTGTTCAACTGGGAGCTACAATCAGCCCACACATCTGCACTAGTGTCTGCATACCCTCTTGGGTGATAAGTGCCCATATGTCATTGGTGATCAGTGAAAAAGGGTCTGATTTTCAAACAATAATGATCACCTGCAGTAAGTTAAACTCAGGTGAATAAAATGTACCTGTAGGCTTTTCTCATATTTTTATTTATAGATGCAGGACCTGCAAAGGTTTACTCTTGCAGAAGAAACTTCACACTGAGTACAATCCGCAAGCATGACACATTTTTTGTCTGATATTTAAGGGTTGGCAAAGGTTTTTTTTCATTCAAAATATTTAGAACATCCTCTAACCTGAATGTTAGCATTCACAAACATTTTGAATGGCAATCTCACATCGGACACACTTGAAAATGTATTCCCAAAAAAGCTGGATAAAGTGTAGCTCAAGGGTGTAAAAGAGAAAATATTACTCTCCTACTTGGTTTATTTTAGGGTGCTTGGGTTTCTCCCAAGGAAAAAATGTTTTCTCTTCGGAGAAAAAAACTTTTTTGTTGAGGACACAAGACAGGAGGGAAAGGTTAGTGGTGTCAGTGCCTGTTTATTGTCTGGACCCTGGCTCATCAACCACCCACCCTTTTTATTTTTTGCGGTTCACCCTTTTCTTTTCTAAGGGAGAAAGGGAGCACTAATGTCTCAATGCCACTTGGGTCCTAATTTGTATACTTACTTCTTAAGATTCTCTTATGTTCATATTGTGTGGGCCAGTGCACACCGGGAGCCCGGTTTGTAAACTTAATTTTGTAATACGAAAAGTAGCATCCTACAGTAATTCTACTCACATGCAACAAAATGCAATTTACTAACGTACACTTTGTGACCTCCAGCTCCGCATAACATTTCGGAGGATAGATCTTCACCACTGTGTTGGAGATATACGCACATATAGGCATATGTTTTTTAAGTACATGTGAGAGAGACCAAAGGAAGTGGTGGGAAAATGTTGAATAATTATTACTAAGTGGGGGAGGGTGATTAGAGAACTTTAATAAGGCATTTAGGAGGGATATGCTAATACAAAACACACACCACCACAAAAGAGTAAGACAATTGCTGTTGAAAATGTACTCCTGTCCAGATTTGGAATTAGCCAAGCACCACAAATAGTCAACCACTGGTACTGCATTATACTCCTTTAGAAAACATTAGAGGACGGGAGTTAAAATAATACTATTTAGGAACTAATGTTAAATAAATTAAATTAGTTTGACATTTAAAATTTTATATATATACTTATGTGCTAAAAATATGTTATTATTGATTATTTAAAAAAAAATAACTTTAAACGTAATATTTTAAATTTAAAAGCTACAATCCAGTTTTGAACATAATGAAATGTATAACTTTTAACTGGTTTTACTAAGTAATAAATAAAAATGATAGTAAGGGAGAGCATTTTAATTATTGTTTAAAAGTAAATATTTAAATTATTTCATTATTTAATACACATTTATTTGATGAGTAAACATGCTATAAAATGGTATGTTATTGTTTCCAGCTTAATAGTGTATGTTTTAAATTCATTTACATGTATATCATCAATTAAAATATTTTATTTATTTTAATAAAACTTTGCCCCTGGCCTTTCCCATAGTCAGATTTCCACCTCAGTGATGGAGCTCTCAACCAGCCCCAAACATTTCTAGTAATAAATGTACACTCTTAAATTCTGTTGAATGGGGGCTCCACAACCTCTTTTGAGGCTCTCCTATTGAGTGTCCTTACAGTGGACTGAAGAGGAAATGTCATGCAAGAGGACTTGTGAGGATGCCATGTAATTTCTTTGGGTTTCCACGCAGATTATTCCCATCAACACGTTGGTAGAAGGAAATCCGAACAGTGCCTGTAACCATATGAAGAGTTTTAGGTTGGCATTTCCATAACTAGGTGGCCACTTCAAAGACAAAGGAAGGCATACTTACGTTTATGAAGTAGCGTGTGCACAATTTTGAATAGAGTCGGTCCTGACTGCATCTTCTTCATAGCCCTCTTCTGCACTGTGTAGGTAAGGTGCTATTTCACCATATAATGTTGTACTTACCTTGTTGGTGACCTGACTGCCCTGCAACAGAAAACACTCCAGTGAAAAAATGAAGCATAATACTTTGGCTGGGTGCCATACCCTGAAGTAATTTTACATCTTACTTCACCTGTCATGGCTGAGCAAAGGCAGTGTACATGTTCTTATGGTGCAAAACTATCGGGAATAACCACATACACACAAAACTCAGTCATTCAACCAACCCAATAATTCATCAGTATTCAGGCCCCTGTGGTCTACACACATACATGAGATAGTGTTTAAATTTTCCTTGCTTTGCCAAGGGTAGGGCCATCTCTTTGTTTCCTGGCACCAGTAACCTAGAAGTGTCCTTTACCTTCTTTGAAAGTAGAGCGGAGAATGGTAAGGTTACTCAGGATGGTGTAAAGGCCTATGCTTCTTGAATCCACCTAAAATGCAGGCTTTGGGCCTTATTACGATTTCGGTGGACAGAGAAGCCTGTCCGCTGAAATCCTGAAGAGGAGGTTGCCACCATTGTGGCTGCCTCCCCGCCGGGTTTGTTATTAGTTTCCCGCTAGGTCAGAGGGTGGAAACCTCAGTTTCCACCCGCTGGCCCAGTGGGAAACAGCCTACAGCATTGTCTCCTGCTCGTAATCGAGCCAGAGGCAATGCTGTAGGTTGCAGGGTACACTAGCACCTTCGCATTGTTCACCGTCTGAACATTGCGACAGTGCTGGTCAGGGGAGCATACCCGCACCCGTTCTCTGCTAGCCTTTTTATGGCGGTGTTACCGCCATGAAATCGCTGGCGGAGACAAAGTTGTAATCCCCAAGGCAGCGCAGCTTGCAATGCTGCCCTCGAGGATTAGGACCGCCATGACTGCCACGACCGCCAGGATGACTAGTCCTGGTGGTGTTGGTGGCCCGACTGTGGCGCAAACCGCCGCGGTTGTAATATGGCGCTCGGACCACCGCATTGGCAGCGGTCCGGCCGCCACTGCAAACCTGGCAATCATGAAACCTCCAGGTTCATAAAGAGGCCCTTTATCTGGAGTCCTTGATAGAAAGAATGTATCTGTCTGTCATGACTGTGGACTAATATCTGGAGCATGTGGTCATTCATATATGGTCTACACAGGATTCAACAGGTTTGAATTGTGGTGACTCATTTCTGTCTCCTGCGCCTATAATATGAACACTGGTGATGTGGACCTACCTAGTGCCAGGCCACTAGCACATTACAGCCTGAGGGACTGAACCACCCTTCAGTAATAGGGCCCTCTGTTGTTAGTGGCTTCGCCCTACAGGAGCTCTTTGGTTCCCTGTACTACCCATGATGGGCTGGGAAGGGCTAAAGTCCTTGAAGGGTACCCTCTGAGCAAGTGCTCTCCTAGCTCCATGCCTCTTATCAGGCAGCAGATTTGAACTTCTAGATCATAGATAACTCTCTCTGGGCAGGCACTCCACTTCAGGAAAACACCAATCATTTAACCACAGGCACTGTCAATCATTTCAGACTCTAGCGCAGACTAACTTGATTAACTCATTCTTCCATCCTGCTTCCTGCTCGGCTTTCAAACAGTGACTTGCAAAACCAGTGTCAAAGTGTCAAGTGTCTCTGCACTCGCTATGCACACAGTACAAAAGTCACCCATACAAGTTGATCTATTAGCATAACTAGCTACTTTTTAACATCTGGCTCCCATATTGGATTTGTGTTAAAACTGCAGCACTGATGTACCTACCACTAAGAGGTACTTAAATGACCAGAAAACATTTAAGTTGCTTAACCTTTTCATAATTTCCTCCCAACCATCTCAAGTCAAAGTATTTTATTTACTTTCAGTGCACACACATGTGGAAGCAGGGGTTTGTGAAAATTAGACAATTGAACAAAATCATGAAAATGGGGTGGGAAATATGTAGGAAATATTTGTGGAATGTGTGGCATTAGTGTGGCAGTTGAAATAAAATGTTAAAGGGAAATGTGGAGCGACTCTTTCACTGTACTTGCGAAAAAATACTTATAAAGAAAATGCCTAACCTCAGTATAATATCCAAAATGGCGAATATGTGAACAAAGAAAAAAAGATTAACAATGGATGTTAATTAATGGTGTACCCCAATATTTTGTTGAGAAAATATAGTGATACAAAAAAATTGTGTTAAAACTATCATAAATTCAAAAATATTGTCAGACAAAATGTGGAAGACGAGAGTATCTTTTTTAGAGCTATGGCATTTTTTCTTAGATACTGTATTTAATACTGTTTTATTTAATATAGTTTGTATAAAATATTGTTTTAATTTACTTAGTATACATTAGTTATTGCATCATTATAAGGCATTTAGTATTCCAAAAATATTCATATTCTTTTTTTAATCTGGTTTGCAATTTTTAATGTGAAATTTGAATATGCTCACATTTAATTTAGAAATGTTTAATTTAGTAGGTGCGTACTGGATTTGTAAGGGGTTGGGATGGAAAGTTATTTAAAAGGTAAATTCTTGTTTTTAATTCTAAATATTTCTTTATTTAAATTACATAATTAATTGATAATTAACAGGGAAAATACTGGATAATTGTTATTTTCATTATTTGTTGTTTTCTAATTCATTGTTAATTGGTTGATCAGTTAGTTATTTAATTATAAAATGCTGTAAATTAATTTCATATTTATTAATTGTTTTAATTGCAATTGTTTTATGTATTAATTTATTTGATATTAATAATGTTTCATTTTTATTTTTTATTAATGTCATTTTTTGTGGTGTTTTTCAGTGGTAGAGAGGGAAATATATTTATTTAAATACTTTATATAGATTTTTCAACTTTATTTGTAATATGAAATTTGTACTTTTAAAATTTTATTTTATTAATCTTCAATGAATATACTTTTTCATTTTGAATAAGTTTAACTATTTGTATTCTGTTTTATGGTTACATTTAAAAAACAAAAGATTACGAGTAAGACTAGTAAAGTTAACCCCTCCAAAGCATCCTGCTTTTGTTTATTTTGAGTGGGAACTGTAAATGAGACTTCTCCAAAGTTCAACACTTTCCCTGCTTTTGGTTACGTTGGAGTCAGAATCACAAATTAGCCCCCTCAAAAGCCCAACACTTTCCCTACTCTTGCTCAGATTGGAATGGAAATGGTAAATCTAACCCCTTCAAAGTTCAACACTTACCCTGCTTTTGCTAGAGTGGAAACTGACGCGTTTCAGCCGGCTCCGCGGCCTTGATCACAGAGCTGGCCGAAACACTGCAGTTTCCAGAGTAAACTTTCTTCTCACCTGCAGCACGAGTGAGGGTCTTTTACTTTGAATTTGCGGCATATATACATATGTATATAAAATGCTTCCCGTTTCACTGGCTGCCACCATGCTCCACATCAAATGGCGTGTCAGCTACACATGGAGACAGCACTCTCTGCTCCAAAATAATCCCACTCCTTGCAAACTCCAAGCAAGGATGCTGACAGTAAAGGTGCTTGAGGTGATGGTTTATTTCATTTTTTGGGCTACCGACTTGCACGTTTCGTCTGTAATACAGCCTTGCCCACAATACAGGGGCGCCATTTTCATTTCCCTTTCACATGCATATACCATAGGCATGGAAGACAGACTTTTATATCACATTCCAATTGCCTTAGAATCATTCCTTCTTACTACATACATGTATTGATAAAGTGCAAAGTGCCTTACAGTACTGTTCATATTTTTCTTGTTTCTTATGTTTTAAAGTGCAATGTGCATTACAATACTTTCTGAAAAAACTCAGATTTATACATTTCATAATATCACGCCATATTTTAAAGCAAAATCAAAAACATAAATGTCTTATTTATCCATCTAAAGTGCTGAAGCTAATTAGTTCTGCTTTGTGCGACCCCAGTGCCATAACAAAACTGGAGGCCCCCTCCCCTGCAAAGAACATGGCGGGGGCCCCCTCTGGACTCACTCAGACCAGGTGCTGTGCTGAGGGGGCCCAATGAAAGTTGGACCCTCCTCCACCGTGGGGGCTGTAGGGGCCTTTGTTACGCCACTATGCGACCCCTGTGGGCATCTCACGCTATTCCATGAAAACATCAGTCCTATTATTTCTAGATATCAATTATAATCTACACATGCAACGCTAAGTCACTGATGCCACACCATTTTCTGTACTTTGCAAAGTTGCTTGAAAAGTACTTGGGCTCGTATTTATACTTTTTTAGCCAATTGTATTTTGTTAGTTTGCGCCGCTTTTGCATCAGAAAGCGGTGCAAACGCGGCGCTAAAAAAGTATAAATACGGGCCTTGGTTTCCGCAACTCAAAAGTTGACTCCACACTCAAACTGACATATCTAATGGCAAATACCTTATGAAGGATCACTTAAGATGTCTCATACATAACAGTAATTCTGCCCCTGTGGGCTAAAACTCATAACATCTTGTTGGGTCTCATCTTATACCAGAGATATTTTTCTCTGCACAGTGGCAGTAATTCTATTCCCTTTCTCGCCACCATAAAGCCCGAGTGGGTTACAGGGACGTTATAGTTAGGTTCTGAATTTACCCGTACAAAACCACAGAAATTCAGCAGTTATAGTTAGAGTTCTTTCAAGTAACTAAAGCTCACGCCCTAAGGTAACTATAACTCACACCCTCGCCATGCACAGTCATTTCATCAATAAGTTTATTGCAAATGTTGAAGTGAGAGTATGAAAGATGGCATAGAATATGTCATCCATGATAAAATATGAGGAGTACTTAGCTGTGCATGGCGAAGGTGCAAGTTATAGTTATCTTAGGGAGTGAGTTTTAGTTACTTGAAAGAACTCTAACTATAACGACTGAATTTCTATGGTTTTGTATGGGTACAAAAAATTCGGAACTTAACTATAACGTCCTTGTAACCTTTGTTTTTTTCAGTGAATTTCTATGGTGTTTTTAACGTATAGTAATTTTAATTGCTATACATGAATCGAACCACCGTCGGACACAGACCCCCTTTCTTTTTTTACACTTTGCCCTGAGCGGGGGGGGGTGGAGGGGTGGAGGCTGGTCCCCGGGTCACAGGGGGGGGGGGCACGTGCCACCCCGCATATAGTTTCAGGCCCCAAGTGGTGGTGGTGGTCCCTGGGACACAGGTGGGCCAAAGGCCCCCGCATATATTTAAACCAAAGCCCTGGGGATGGTGGTCCCTGGGGCGGGGGCCATGGGCCCCTGCGTATTTTTAAATAGATACCCCGGGTAGGTGGTGGTCCCCAGGGTGCGGGGGCCGTGGACCCCCTTCTGTATATATTAAATTGAAAGCGCTGGAGAGGTGGCAGTCCCCAGCACAGGGGATAAGTTGTGGGCCCCCTGCATTTAAAAAGAAAAAAACCTCCAGGGAAGTGGTGGTCCCTGGAGCAGTGGAGGGGCCGGGAGGACCCCCACACTAAATTTTGAATGCCCCCGGGACCTGGCCCACCTGGGGGGGCCTATAAAAAAAAACACAAGCGCAGGAGCTCACGCATGTGTTTTTTTAAACTTTTGCTTTGAATTTGGGAATCTCCCGAACTCGCAGCAAAAAATATAATTTGAAAAATGTTTTTTTTTGCCCTTGGGGTCCCTATGGGATTCCCCCTCCAGTGCTAAGTGGTCAGGGAGTCCCTACCCTGGCCCTTTTTATATTATTTTAACTTTTTTTCTGGGACTCGGCTCAAGCTTCCTGGTTTGAAGTGTCCACGGCCAAAAAGAGCTGTGCATTTCCCTGCACGAGCTCGTCTTTGTATGTGAATACTTCACGCTAGAGATATAGAAATTTGAATTTCCCTAAATTTCTCAAAAACTAGTGAACGGATTTACTCTAAATAAGCAAACGCGTGATCTGCGTACCAACAACTAGCTTTCTACCAAATTTAGTGTAATTACGTCCAGTGGTTTGGCCTGTAGTCGTGTCTAAAGAATCCTATGGAAATTAACATGGGAAATGCAGAGTTTTCTCAGCACCCCTTGACGGATCACCCCAAAACTTTCCATGAGCAACAAGAATCACCGCTACACTTTTTTGGGGAAAGTTTCGTAAAGATTCGTCAAACGGTGCCAAAGATATAGGCAAGTCAAAAAATGGTTTTCCTATGGACACATGGTCCTAACTATAACTACCTACTGGCAACTGCCAGTAGGTTTTTTATATATCTATATATCTATCTATATACACGTATATATATATATATATATATATTCTTTGAATGACACAGCAGTGTTGGTGTTCTCCTAAGCACCACTGCTGCCTGTTACAGCATGTAATTTGAAATTCATATTATCCCTCACCCATAAATGAGAGCACAGCACATACGGCTCAATGTCTCAGTCCTAGTTTAGTTAGGCTTCACGCATCAATGTGTTTTGGCCTGGAATGGTCTCTGGTCAAGATAACAGGAACCATAATACCCTCAACTTTTAAACTTAGAAATGCTAGAAACACAAAGGAACAATATATATAGGCCCTCATTTTAAAATTGGCGGTAAATGCCACCTACCGCTGCAGCGACAGCCACAAAAAGACCGTTGCTGCGGCTAACATTCGTCTGCCAAACTATGACCACAGCCAGATTTCTGCCACAAGAAGGGCGGAAATCTGGCCGTGGCCATGCTGGTGGATGGTGTTAGGTGGTGCTGCTACCACCAGCATTGCCACACCAGTAGACTGCCGCCAGCCGTATTATGACAGACAATACAGCCTGGCGGTGTACTGCTGGCGGTAGTAGCGCCCCGTCCCGTTCCCTGCCGGAAGACCCCCCTGGATGCAGGTAAGTTGGGCTTCTGACAGGGGAGGGGGGATGGTTGATGTTGTGTGTGTGTTTGTGGGTTTGTGTGCATGAATGTGTGAGTGTGTGCGTGAGTGCTATTGTGTGTGTAGTGTTGGTTGCATGGGTGTATGCATGTGTGAGAATGTGTGTATGAATGGAAATGTGAATGCGGGTCTGCTTGTTAGTGTGAATGTGTGTATGGATGTGTGCGAGAATGAATGGATGCGTGTGAGTGAGTGTGTGTATGCGTGGTGCGTGTCTGCGAGTGTGCATGTATGGGGGTGGGAGATCGGAAGGAGGGGAAGCATGGATGGAGGGGGGCATCTGGAGAGTGTTTGGAGGGTGGGTGAACCTCCAACCAGTGACAGGGAAGGAGTTCCCTGTCACTGGTAGGGCCTACCGCCATGTTTTTCACGGCGTTGCGAATGCCACGAAAACCATGGCGGTAGGCAGGGTCAAAATGCCGCCGACAGTACAATAGCGGCCGCCGGGCTGGAGATTGTTATCTCCGGCCCGGCGGCTGCTACAGCCATGGTGTTCGGAATGGTATATTGGCGGAGTGGCTGCAGCCAACCCACCAATGTTATAATGTGGCGGTATGTACCGTCAGCCTGTTGGCTCTACTTCCACCACATTATTACCGACCGCCGGGGTCATAATGACCCCATAGTAATTTTGATGTTTCATGGCCGCCATCTTATCATCTCATTGTGCTAATGAAAGCTTCTATTCATATAGTCCAAGGATTGCACATTCATAATACAGAACATAATGTTTGCAATTTCTAAGTAATTTGTGAAATTCTTCCAAAAGTTAATTAAAGTTTGTGTAAAAAAATATATATATATATTTAAAAAAAGCATTTTCTCACATTTTAAATTTGAAAAACCGTATCAGAAATAAAGAATGCAACTCTATTGTGGTTAATTGAACAGTCATACTTCTCTCAATTGACATTTTGCCTCAGCGGGCAGTTTCCATTGTGTGTTCAGCCCTGTGGGCACCTTATATACCTGTAAACTATGTTACATACTCACTCATCACTGTAATAAATGTAGGCATTTTGCCACATTCCAGAAGTAGCCAAACATCATTATCATTTATGGACTACTTTTTCACTCAGTGTTCTCCAAAGATTGTTATGAACAATAAGCAACTTACAACTGCTATGCAAAGGTAAATAAACAAAATTACATATCTTCTTTCACCAACACAAACCCATTGCACTCTAGTCTCCCTTTAAATGGCTTCCATGTTACTACGATTCCTGTTGACTGGTCCTAAAAATATAATAAAAAATATCACTGAAACAAGGAAAAAACGGTTCCACCCTGCAAGAAAAAAGCAGAACAATAACAAAAATACATGTAACTCTGCATCAATATTTAACTCCTTTGGTTCAAGGGTGCCAATTTTTAGAGTGTATCTGACTTCTAGTCTGCAGAGGATTTGTTCCCTGTTTCCTCCTCTCGGATTTTTGGGGATCATTTCAATTACTGCAAACTGTAAATACTCCATTTTACCCTAGTGCACCTGCCAAAGAGGCGACTGAGATGAAAAATGACAAAAGCCTTTTACCACTCCAGGCACAGTATTACAGCTTTGGATTGTTAAAACAATACCCTTTCAGGTTTAGACTGCTAAATAAATAATGAAAAATAGGAAACAAGGAACACTAGTTAGTTCCCAAGTTTAGGTGGAGAGACTTGGATCGTATTTTACCAATCCAAAGCTGTAATACTGTGCTAGACACCCCACATTGGCTGTACACCAGTTGTTAGACTGCACATGATAAATCTCTCTAATTTACTGTTATTTGGCCCCTTTGGCATTTTTCTGTGGATAGTGTAGTTTGTCTTCAGGCTACTGTGGGGGGAGGCATCAATGTAACTGCAGAGAGCTCTCGGGACTTTGGGCTGAATAAGTCCAGCCAGGGTAATTGGAGGAGGGGGAAAGCTTAGGAAGCCCCAACTCTCATTGCAATAGTGTGCTTCAAAGCAACTCTCCCCGCTCAACTGTAGGCCATCCTTTGCTCATCCATGACCTGGTGTGCCCCTTGCCCGTCAAATCAGATTAATACTTCCTTAAAAGGCACTGAAGGAGGAAAGAGAACTACTGCCTCTATGCCCACAGAGTCCTAGATTGCAGCAGGCTGCTGGGCCTCCAATAAATGACAGCCAGCAACCCTTGTAGAACCACTCACATTGGTGCAATTGCCATAGCATCAAATCTGGCTCCAGTGGGCACAATCCATGCTTCTGGTAATGCCTTCTGCCTCCACCCCCAACCTGGAATCTTATTTTGCCAAGGTTCTACCTCTAAGGGTACTTGGGCAACAATCTAGTTCATAGAGTATCTCTGAGGGGCATTGTGAAAAAAGAACTTGCATAAAGCCAGTAAAACATTTTTTCAAAGTAACATATACAACATAATTTCTACATATGAATTTCTTTCTGCCTGGCAAAGTACTAGAAACTCCCCAATTTTGCATGTTGCTTGGGGGTCATAAATACAGCATATATTTTGATTTCAACATTAATTCATTCAGTTTACATCTAGGAAGAGTCCAGCACTGTTACAGAAAATGGGTTAGAAATCATAAGTATAATAAAATTTGTCAGTCGGAACAACAGATCAGCCAAATTCCCCCATTCATCCCTTGCTGAGCTAATCTAACTCCCTTGTATGATAGATGTCATGCGGGCAGCCCCTGTACTATATTAAGTCGTATCCTTAAGAGTGTGTGTGTGTTCCCTGTCGCCCTTCCTATGGTAATTGATAACATCGCATCAACTTAAACTTCTGCGTTGCTGATTGATGTCTCGCAAAACCAGAGAAGGCGGATCAAGTGTATGTTCCAAGCCAATTGTCTCCTTACTGTGAACAATTAAGTCCCACCAAAATATCTGAACCAGTTCACAGAACCACCACATATGGGCTATGGTACATTTCTATTTCCCAGAGCGCCAGAACTCTGGCAACAAGCCAAACATGGCATGAAGACAGGCCGGGGTCAAATACCATCTCAGTAGTATTTTACAGCTTTTCTCTTTACATATAGTACACATATAGAGAACAGCATAACTTTTTCCATCAAGTGGATCCAGGAAGTACCATTTATCTGTAGGCTTAATTCTTCTTGCCGTATGAGAGCATCTCTTAGTGGTGTGTTCAGTCATGTAATGCTCTTCTTTAGTAATGCAGTATCTTGTTGCCTGCATTCTGTTGCATTTTGATGTGGCTCAGGGTATCAGTTGCATGAGACAAAACATCTGTGAGCCTTCTAGCCACTAGTGTCACACATTCACTGCTGGAGGTGGGGGCTTCTACCTTGGACAACTTGAAAAATACAAGGATAGCTGTATCCCACTGAAGCCATCCGCAGAATTCCGGATCTCCCACACCTGGTGCAAAGTCCGGATTGTTGAAAATGGGGGACATCGGTGACAGGTATGAAGTAACCTACTGGCACTTGACGCTAGCCGTCTAATATGTCAGATTTATACGCGTGAACTTGAGCAGAACATTCTAAATTCATTGCCTCAAAGGATGCGACAGAAGAATATAAATCGAGTAGGAGTATACACTACGGACCCAAAGTTTCTGACTTTTAGGGTTAATAAGCTCCATCATAGAACGCGCTGAGCTGCTCAATTGTAGGGGTCTATTTGTGGAAAACCCATTCCCCCCCTGAAATGTGTTTCTAAGTAAGATTTTGTTAGACATTCTAGGACCCTTCCTTTCCTAAGTAGACGCAATTAGTTTTGCATTGTCATAATACTACGCTTTGGCAGGGCTTGGACCACATGGAGAAGTTGTGGAAGAAAATCAATCTTTATGCAGGCTATCTTGCCAAACCATTACATTTCCAAACTCCAAGTCTGCAGAGGACTTTGAATAAAGTGTCGAGCAAAGGGGTAAGTTGGCATTGTATAAATCTCATCTCTATACTGTGATAGTTATTCCAAGTAGTCAATGGAGTACGTAATCATGCAGATGTTAGAGTCTGCCTGGAGTCTTGCTCCCGCCTCAGATCAGTTTGGGAGGTCCAGACCCTCTGATTTAGTGTGGTTGATTTTAAATCTAGAGTCCCTGAATAAGTCTTCCAGTTCTTAAATGAGAGCGGGGTATGAACCCTCCAGGTTGTTAAGAAAACATAAAATATTGTCTGCAAGAAGCACCAATTTATATTTTAGCTTCACTGTGATTAAACAGGAGATGGCGAGGATATTTTTGAGATTTTGGACCAAGGGTTCCAGACTCATCATGAAAATGGAGGTTATAGTGGGCATCCCTGATGGGTACCTCTGTGAAGAATGATCTTGCCACTGATGCAGGTGTTAATCTTGAGTCTTGTTGAGGATGAGACAAAGTTAGCCCATATGAATTTTTTCAATGTGGCACCCAGGTAAGTTTTGTAAAAAAACGTTAAACATGAAATATCAGCCTAGCTTGTCGGATGCCTTCTTTGCATCTAAGAAGAGAAGTATCTTTCAAAGTTAAGTGTCGCGAGACAGCAATCTGATATTATCACTGGTCTATTGCCCTTGGGTGAAACCAGATTTTGTAAGTTGAATAATGTTGGGCCAAAATCTTTCCAAATGTTTACAAAGGATTTCTGAGTAGCTCTTCGCATTGAGGGGTATAATTATGCAGGCTAGTGTGATTCACAGTGTTCTGGATTTTTCAGACATTTCCGATTACATCATGGTATCAGTTATTACTCCTGTCTTTTAAAATGAGATGAATGTATGGTGATTGGTTCCTTCAGACCGTCCCTGAAGGTTTTATAGAAAGAGGTTCCAAATTCATCAAGTCCCAGGGCTTTGTTACCTGGAAGCAACTTTATTGCTTCAATCACTTCCAGTGGAGTTATTTGTTTCCCCAAGGGGGTTCAAGAGACCGGTTGGGACTATCAGATTTTTTTTTCAAATGTGAGGTATCCATCTTGGTTTCTGTCATTAGTGTGTTCTGCAGCATAGAGTGAATCATAATATAGCCTTAGAACCCGCCGTAGCGGGCTCTACCGGCTATTAAAGGCCCACTCCCCGCGTTAAATGCCTGAGCCGAAGGTGAGGGCATTTAACAAGGGAGAGGGACTTTAATAGCCGGTAGAGCCCACCACAGCGGGTTCTAAGGCTATTAGAACATTCTGCCACTCAGGGCAGAATGTTCTATTAAAAAAAAAAAAAATCACGGAGCCCAAGGGGATTAAAATCCCCTCGGGCTTCGTGAGGCTTTGTTCACAGCTGTTGCTGTGAACAAAGCGAACATTGGAATGTTGGCGCTGCGGGCTTTTACCGGCCAGTAAAAGCCTGCAGCACTCCATTGTTTTCAATGGAGCCCCCAGCATTCCAATGTTCTAATAGTATTTAAATGCTTTTAGGATATCATGCAAGTGTATTAAGTTAGTGTCTCCTATGTAACTGATATGTTGGATCCTATTTCTGTTCCTCAGAGGTTAATCTTGTAACCCAATAGTAATCCACCCAGTTTCCTTTATCATAATAGATTTACCTAGCAAACATCATTCTGAGCACTATTTTTCCCAACAAAATTTGTTCCAGTTCACCCAGGGCTTTTTGTAAAAGTCAATAACTTTTACATGATCCGTGTTTCCATGTTACCATTTAAAATTTTTCCCTATGATGGCTGAAGAACCTTGCAGAATGAGAAATAAGTTATCCCCTACTGATTTAGCAGCTTCCCAGCGAATTGGTGGGGTTGTTGAAAGTCCATCATTTTCTTGTAAATAGTGGGTGAGCATTTCCCTAATAGCCTAATAGCAGCTCTGACCATGGGATCCCTGAACAAGATTTCATCTGTACACCGTTTGTGCATGGTACAAAGAGGGAACCCCATGTCACACTTCACATGAACAGTTGCATGGTCAGAGAGTTGTGTGTAAATCTTGCTCTTTGTGTGTAACCCATATATTTTCCTGTTGTGTGTAAAGGTTATCTCTTCTAGGTGATGTTCAATGCACATTTGAATAAAATGCCTAATCCCTGGTAGTTGAGTGTTGTGACCTCCACCACCTGATCAAGTGCAGATCTCGAAGGCCCTCGTGGAAGGCCCTTTGGTCTCAGTTGGTCCCCTTTTGTATGTGGAAGTTATCCAAATAAGAGCTTATAGTCACGTTAAAATGTTCTCCCACAGTTAATATCCCTTCCATCCAGCTCAGCAATGTGTTTGTCGACCGGCTGAGCCTTATTGGTTGACTACTGTGACTTCTGCTCCCACCACCCTACTCTTCAAGATGGTAATCCTCTCTTCCTTATCTATATAGGTGAATTCCTCTTGGAATTGTGTTCCTTTCTTATAAAGAAATCGGGCCACCTTTAGACTTTTTCTTCCCCGGGGAGCGATATTGCAAGGGCTACAATGGGGAATAAAGGCAGTCAGGGGCAGCTCCTCTGCAATGGCGGAGGGCATCGCCTCCCTGACCAAGAGCCAGGAGATGAAAAATGAAACAATAGTTCCACTATTGTTTCATTTTTCATCTGCTGGCTCAGCTAGCAGTACAGGGAGGGGTGGGGCTGGGTCACAGGAGGTGGGAAGAGTACAGAGTGCGTGCTGGCCAAACACATGCGCACTTAGGTTTCTCCATCCCGTCTGTGTTTAACAGCCGGGCTGGAGAAACTGCACAGGCCCCAAGGCTGTGTCTGAGCGGCAGTCCGAGCTGCTCATACCAATCCTGGTGCTGCTTTCATGCTATGTTTAGCATGAAAGCAGCACCAGGATTGCTGGGGAGCATGTGCTGGTGTCCCAGTGAATGCTGGGACACCACAAGAAGAGAAGCAACAAGCGAGGTGGCAGGAGTCTGCGGCGGAAGGGAAGTGTCTTATTTTTTTATTTTTTTGCCCCCATCCCCCCACTGAGATTTGCGGCAGCCACCTCTGAAGGTAGCCCACATCAGGTGGCATTAGATGGCTTTCCTGGATCATCATCTTTATTGTTCAGCCACTTCAATAGAGTTTTTAATTTCTGAGGAGAGTTAAGGCCCTGCACATTTTAATTGACAACATTAGGCGTGGTCATGAGTGGCATATAACATCATCGCCATGTGGCTTCAGACTAATTGGGGGATGGCTAGACATAAGCAAACAAGAGTATTAAATGGTGCTGGAGGGCGCTCATTTCCCTCAATGATCTGGTTGTGCGACGATTGGCTTAACAAGTGTTGCCATAAACAACAGTATAAACAACTGAGAAAATAAAGCAGATTAAATGCAGTTATCTAGTATCACAAATATTATAAAAGCAACCATAGAAATGAGGAGGGGAAACAGCTTCCCTGCTAGCAACAGGGCCTTGACAATCTGATATCAGGCCACCAAATATACAGCAAAACGCGTGATAGAGCCTGAGTCTGCAATATGGTCGGTACCTACTATGCTTGGGGATCAAACACCCTGGGGAAGCCACCACTCAAAAGGATGTGTACTCAGTCCTCATCTGACAGTCTGTCCTGCAGGCTAGGGTCCTACTGACTCCTCATCCTGATTGGCGCACATTGTTGCTTTGGGGTGAGTTGGTTTCTCAACTATCAGGGTCTGTCTCAGACTAGGAAGGATAACCCTGGAACAGTCGCCCCTTCATCTCCTTTAAGTTGCACAATGTCCTCTGCTTCCTCCAGGGAGCAGCCTGTGTGTTGTTTTCTCTTGCAGGAGAACACAATTATATTGACAAGAGGGATATTGTTTTTCCACATATGCTCAGTCATAGTCTTGAATTCCTGGTGCTTGTCCAGAGTGCATGCAGAGATATCCTGGAAAATCAACAGTTCATCCCCCTCATATGTATCTTTCCCTGAGAGTGAAAAGCTTGGAAGATCTTTAGTTGTTTATAATAAAGAATTATTTTTAAGACGTCTGGGATGAGGTTCCTTTGCATGTAATAGAGGTCTGTATGGACTTTTCCTTTTACAAGTGGTTGTGAACCCTGTGTGATGCTGGGCTTCAGGATATTGATTGTAACAATTACCTGTTCGGCTTTAGGAGCACAGAGACCTATGTTTTTACTCCCATGATTCCTGAAGCATGAGGTAAAATCATCAGGTGATACCCAGATTTTAATAATGACTACTCCCAATGCTTGTTATTGTATTTTTAAATGTTATTTTAAAAATGTTTTTGAAAATATATTAGCATGTAATATTTTAGATGTTTGTTGTGTGGTTTGCTGACCTCAGAAGAGATGTATTCCAATAAAATTGACTTGATGTGACTTGAAGTTGTACGTCACTTCTTCCCCCTACTCTTTTCTCTGTAAGACCCCTTTAAAGGGTTCTGAAAAGTGTATACCTGAAGCACTGGGTAGTTTTACCTGCAATCCAATTGCCCAAAGTCTAGATATTTGATAGGAATATTTGAAAAATTCCGAACATATTTGAACCATTCTATATATATATATATATATATATATATATATATATATATATATATATATATAAATATATATATATATATATATATATATAGAGAGAGAGAGAGATTATACATATATATAGATAGATATATGGATAGATATATAGACATGTTATATATATCTATATATTTGTATATATAGATATATATACATATAAAATCACTGAAAAAACAAAGGTTACAGGGACGTTCTAGTTAGGTTTATGTTTTACCCATACAAAACTATAGAAATTCAGCAGTTATAGTTATACTTATGTTAAGAAACTATAACTTGTGGCCTAAAGTTACTTTCCGGCACGAGTTATAGTTTCTTCGGACCCTCAGACCCTTAAAGAAGCCGAGGCCTATATCCTAGCACTGATCCCACCGGTCAGCCCCGCGGGAACACGTATTGCAATGTTTCTGCAGGTCAGCCTGGCAGGAACATTGTAATATGCTTGGGGGGGGTCACCGCCATGGCAGTGTCGCCCTGCCCGCGGCTTTGGTGGTCCTCCGGTGGGACCGCCAAAGTCATAATGAGGCCCTTAATCTTGTGTTAGTTACCTGTCTTGTATGTGACCAATATGTGTGAGAGCATCATGTAATGGTCATTCTCCTACTGGCAAGTGTCCTTTACCTATCCTTTGTGTTAGGGGAGGGCATGTCGTGGCTATCCATACCTTATCTTTATTGTACGGTGAAGCCTGGTATAAAACCTTCCACTATACAAATGACTAAAAATGGTATAAGCAATAATGGATTTAATGCATGTGAAAGATAGAATGAATGAACTCGCAAAAGATGTGAGCAGAGTTTACTTTCACATGTGAAACAAGCAGTTTTTGGAAAGGACAAGACGACTTTGTAAAATTTCAAAACAGAACTTACAAGTGGCTCCCTGTCATGTATAACATGTTCGAACAACTTTGGCATTGTAACCAGCAACACTTTGAATTCTGGGGCTTTGAGCTAACAATGAAACTGTTGATAGCGAAACTACAAGCCCCAAAATGCTAAATGTTGTTGGCCTAAAAGTCAGGAATGGCTGAAGGTATCATGACCACTTGGTGGACTTGTGCAGTGCAAAATACAATTTAGTTCCTGACATTTCAGCTTTTTTCTCTTAGAAAGCATGGATTCAACAGCCCAGCAGGGGAGCGGGTAGAAACAGTCTTTTGCTTGCAAACGTGAGTATCAAGACCCTTACAGGTGACTTCTCGTGCTCTATAAATGTTTGATTGATTGAGTATCTCACTGCTAATGTGCCAACATTAAACCTCCTTGGAAAACCAGCCTGCTAAAAGGACATTATTTACTAGAACAATGTGAGCAGCACAGAGAAAGGAAAAAATGTGTTGGCACCCATCTTCCCAAGCCTAACCTTGACCGAGAGGTCGGTGTGATTTAGATGGATCATCTGGAACACTAGTGTGATGCACCCCATTTTGAACAAGTGCAGCTCTCACCGAAGGTGCTGCCTTACGAGTGCTGCGTGCTTTGAATGCTAGATGGATGCTTGCTTTTTAGGTCTGGTTCAGCTAAGACTATTTAGGAACAAAACACAGGGAATGTGCTTTTTATCAGCATTCTTCAGTGATTGACTTTTTTGTGTCATCCACCTTCTACCAATACTTAGAGACAATGCCAATCACAATTTGTATATAGGAATGACATATACCTATGTGTGTGGGATCTCCCCTGTTGAGGACGAAAGCTCCACACATTAAAGATGGGGCAGACAAGCAGAGGCATTGACCTCTGGACGTAGGTTTGTAAATAGCATTTTGTGGTACATTAGTAGTACTATTCTGGAACTTCCAAAATACTATAAAATGCAGTTTATTAATAGGCCCCCAAAGTATCTGGAACTTCATCAACAGACTCTTTCTTTTTCAGGGTTTTTCCTGGTATCTAGGTTTTTCCTTTAAAGAAGCATAATTTAGCTTTTTCTGTTTCCACCCACAAGATCTTTTGTGTGAAACTCATACTTCTGTAGTGAATCCTAATTTGTTTTAATGGGATAGCAGGAGTTAGCTTAGCCGTAGGCTTGTAAACTCGTGCCCCCGTCACCTAGTGACTTTTAACCTACTTAGCTTGCTCTGTCTTAGCCCATTTAATTATTTATTTCCTCTTAGATGGCTGCCTTGTTTATAGTTAGGCCACTTGTTATGAGTTTTATTATCAGTGTCACTGCGCCAAGGCGTCAAGATCAAACACGAAAGACAAACAAACAATAGGTGTTCACACTTAGGGATTTTCCCTCTCTATACTTTTGAGGGATTGTTGATATTAATTGCCGTCTCACGCATGCCTGTTATCTATTGTTTTGGAATACACCTACGTCAGGGGACCTTGTAGATCTGTATAAATACATCACACTTTAGACAAATAATCAGAGGGATTCCGACCAGAGGGCATCGCCACCATCGCTGATACCGATGCTGCAGTCGTCTTGACGCTGACCCAGGCTTCGTGTCCCTACGGAGTCTGAGATAGAGACCTCATTCCAAGGTAACGAGGGTTGGGGGCTCCACTCATAGACACGGCTTTGGCAGATTAGGTTTAGCAAACCCAGCTCTCCTTTAGGTAGGAGGTTAGGCCTATTCTCATTAGGGCATTAGGGCATATTCCATCTTATACATACATATATATATATTTCTGTCATATATTGCAAAAATGGTGGGGGTCTTTATAACCATGACTCTCTTCTTCACAATACTGTTGCTTGGTATATTCATTATCCTAATCATTGCAGTACATGCAACTTATCGCAAATTGCAGTTATGTTAAATAAAAACTATCATAACTTCACTGCATCTGTGTTATTGCCTTTGTTTGTGTGAGACATAATATATCTGTGAGAAAAGGGTAATCTCCGTTTAACCACGACAACCCTGAGATATCTTACTTTGAGTCCATGCGTAAGCGACTGCCACAAATCACCTTTTACTATTGTGTTTCTGGTGAGGTGCTGCTAGTGAGCCGGTGAGGTTGGGACAACAGTTGCGACTTGTTGTAGGAAAGACTCAGTCGCCTACAAACAAAAGTACTGTTATCTTTAAACCAGCAGTCTTGCTCAGAGCAAGAGTCCAAACTACGACATGGCGCCACCAACGATGGTGTTTAGGCACTAATTTACGGATACCCTGACTATCACTGTCTCACAGACAACAGGTACCCTAAGAACCGTTATACGGAGACGTCCGTGGTCTTTGGGAGAATCCTCCTCAGCTGAACAGGTAACACCTAATTAAGCTGTAGGTTGTTTGAGCTCGAACTCATAAAAAGGAAAAACTTCCCCTATTTGGTGTTCCGTTTCTCTAAACAACTATGGCTAATACCATAGACATTCCTGCAAATGCTAGACATGCACTTACACAACATTTATTAGTGCATGGCCTTACAGAAGAGGGTGGGGATGTTACTCTGATAATAGAAGCAACTGAAGCATACCAAACAGAAACGTTTTACTGTTGGGTCACCTTTCCTGAGGCTGACCAAAGAACGCACACATTTCACACATATGAAATTGCGAACGTGCCTGTACGGTACGAAGCATACCAGTATCATGAAATATCGCTCACATATCAAGAGCATCAGAACTGGTTTGAAGGTGCACTACCACATGTACTACGAAGAGTGAGGCTAGGTCATTTAAGTAATGAGGGCCCTACGTGGCCTATGTTTGCCACATATACACCTCACCCAGGCATACAGAATATGCTGATCGCAGATTTACGAGTATTATATAATGAATTAGTGGCATTATATAGACGATTGGTTCAGTTCGTAATGCGAACATTGAACACTACACCAGCACGTCCATCACCGCCAGTAGCTGGTGGATATCAATTGGCTACTGGGATTTATCCACAGACAGTGCATACTATTATGGGTAAAGTGCCACGGAACGGGAAAAAATACCGTTCTGGATTGCCCAGAAAACTAATCAACTGGAAGCTGTGTTTCCCCATACGGGACCACAGGAAAAACATAGGCTGCTCACTATGTGCTTGCCGTTTAGGATTGTTCCCTCAGTGGATGACTGCGCCATATGGGGCACAGTCTTCGCTGCCGTTTATACTACCACACATGGTACCCCGACACTTGCCAATTTACCGGAGGTGTTAAAACAAATACAAAATTAACATGGGGCTGCACCGGCCCTGGATCTGGGGATTAAATTAATGCGTAACTTTGACGCCGTCTCCTCGATAGTACTGAGTAATATTAAAGGGGAAGCGGTGGCACTCGCAATACGCCAGCGTCTCCGGGAAACTCCAAATGTGGAACAAGAGAGACAGCTACCGAAAATAATTTCCGATACATATACTAGTATAGGACGGGATAGTTTGGGAGCCGAAACTAAAAAATTGGAATTACCAAGTACCACCAATAAGGAAGGTACAAAGCAGGCACAAGAGGGCTCTAAAAAGCGCTGGGACAAACAAAAAGATTTCAAAGAAAGGAGAAATAAGAGAGCTGATTCTCCACATCCGGAGTACTCCGAAAGGAGGTATAATCTCAGAAATAGGGAGAACATTAGAACTCCAGACAGATATACTGATTCACGTCCCTCTCGTTCCTTTCAGGACGCACCGGATAAATGTAGCGAGAGAGGGGGCCGTCAAGATCGACGTCCGGAATACGTGAAAGAAAAGAAAGACTCACCACAGTCTGCCATTAAAAAAGAAGAAAAGACTACTCAGCAAAAACAGCAGTTTAAAAAGAAGAAGGTGTCAGCACTGACAGTTAAAAATGCCAGTAGTGTTGAGAACACTGTTGAGGAACAAGAAGTGGGCCGTGACTCTGTTGGACAGCGCGAAAGAGGTCACGATATGTTGCCAGAGTCTGAAAGATCATCTGGATGCGACAGCAACTAGCGATTACATCGCGGTTGAGACAGCGGATGGCCGCGTTCTCCCACCCGATCGGGTTTATGATTTAACAATTCGGATAGTGGGAGACGTGGAACGAATTATTAGTGTAATATTTTGGGATGAACTTACTAGTGATATCCTGTTGGCCGAGAGAGACTGGCCACCTGAACACGTCCGCAAGCTCCTGCATGGGGAAGATGTCATTTTGCCTTCTTTCTCCGATCTTGTTCCAGAAGCAGACAAAAAAGCCTATGCTGCTGAATGGGCTTTAGCTCAGGCACCTGCACTATACCGTAATCATGTAGGTTGGGACAAGGACTCTCCTTGTCATGTTATTCCCGTTAGGTCTACACCCCAACCACAGCCACAATACCCTGTTAAACATGAGGCGAAAGCTCCGGTGATGGAGATACTGTCACAACTTGAGTACCAGGGAGTGATTGAGCCCTGTACATCGGCAATGAATAATCCACTATTCCCTGTTGCAAAGTCAGATCATTCATATAGAATAGTGGTTGATTATAGACACTTAAATGGTCATACACGCACATCTGCTATACAAAATTCACACAGCACAGCACTGATAAACAATATAGTGCGTAAAAAATATAAAACTACATTGGATATATCTAATGGGTTTTTCTGCCAGAATTTAGCACATGAAAGTAGGGACCTCAGTGCATTTTCATTTGGCTCTCAGAAACGCTTTTGTCGTTTACCTCAAGGCTATAAAAATAGCCCAGGACTGTTTTCAGCCCATGTAACATCAATTTTGCACGAGCTTGATTCCGATGCATTGTCCTATGTGGATGATATCTATCTCACTGATGACGCCCTTGACATTCATCTTGCGAGGGTCGATCGGATCATCTTGGGATTTGCAGACCTCGGTTATAAATGTAATTTCAAGAAAAGCAAGATAGCTTTTCTTAGTGTATTGTTCCTGGGAAATGAGCTATCAAACGAGGGGAAGAGCCTGGCCCCGCACATCCTAGAAAAGTGTGCTCAATTACAGCCTCCGAACACGCTTAAGAAATTACAGTCATTACTGGGTTTCTTCAATTTTGGCAGAACATACATTCCAGATTATGCAGAACGCATCAAGCCGCTTTATGACTTAATTCAGCCCAATTTTTCTAGCAGGCGATGGACGACTGAACACACACACATCCTTAGAGATATGCAACGGGACATGCTGGAAGCTAAACACTTATACATATGTGACAATAAAACTAATTTGGTCATCAGAATAATTGCTGGTGCCCTTGGGTTTACTTATGTCACCTTTAATGAGGGTGAAACAGTGCCGATAGCATATAAATCACACTTATACTCAAATGCTGAAAAACGTTTTGCACCTACAGAAAAGATTCTGTCAGCGGTTCAGATGGCCGTCATAAAGGAGAGGCCACTTGCCCAGGGGAAACGCATTATTGTTGTCTCCCCGGTGCCGGCCTTAGAGGCTGTCACTAAAGCGAGCGTTCCGAACGCTAAGGCATTACATCCACGCTGGATTCAATGGGCAACGTCTCTGACCGCCACTGATGTTGATTATGTATTCGACCCAAGACTTCAGACACAAGAATTTCTCCAGTATGAACAGGAGTACCCCGCTCCTCTACATATCTTGCCGCTGGACAGTTATACTACTATCATTTATACTGACGGATCAGCACAACCGGCTGTAGGTACAAGACATCAATACTCGGCAGCTTGCGCAGCTGTGTGTGGGGTATTGGAAGACGGAGTTTTCCACCCTCACAATACCTACACGCAGACCTTAGGGGACTGCACAGCCCAGTTGCTGAGCTTAAGGCTCTTCTTCTAGCGCTCGAACATACTGAGGCAGGAAGCCAGACTTTGATAGTCTGTGATTCATATTACTGCGTCCAGTCATACAATGAATATCTCAATCATTGGAAACTGAACGGGGTTAGAGATTCTAAAGGGAACACCATTAAACACAAAATGTTGTGGGGAAGGGTGGCTGATCTTAAGGATAAGCTGCCATGTGTCCATGTAGTTCATACATTAGGACACCAACGTGTAGGAATACACGTTGCCGGCAATAATTTGGCTGATGAAGCGGCCAAAGCTTCAGTAGCTACGGCTTCTGTGGCTGCAGTGACTCGTTCTCGGACGAGATTGGATAATGAAATTCTGATTTCCGTTCAAGCTTCGGCTGCAGGCAAGACCCTTCCGAAAGGATACCCTACAAACTATACTTACCATATCAGTGCACAGAATGTTGCTTATACAACAATTCCTGGGGTTGGAGATCGAGTGATCCTAATTGAAGACCAGAGACTAGAGCTGATTACAGCCGCACATGAGGGTGTCGCTTCTGCACATGCTGGTATTCAGGCCACAATAACAATTTTACAGCAGCGATACTGGTGGCCTGGTCTATGCAGACTGACTAAACAGTATGTCCTTTGTTGTGACATTTGTCAGCAGATTAAGGGCTATAATATCAAACGCCCTCCGTAGACATCCCTCTTAGTGTCAGACAACTCCAGTGTGTGTACCTAGACCATTGTGGTCCCTTACAGCCTGATGGTGCATACAAATACATTTTAGTGGCTGTGGATTCCTGTTCTAGATTCCTGTGGGTATGGCCACAGCGGTCGGCTGACGCTCGGACTGTTATAAAAGATTTGCTGATCTTTATCGGTACATACGCAGTTGCAGCATTCCATTCGGACCAGGGCCCTGCATTTGCCTCTAAGGCATTTAGGGACACCATGGGGACGATGGGTGTTGAACTCCATTACTCCTCACCATACCATCCCGACGGAAATTCGGTCGTGGAGAGGCGGAATCGTGATCAAAAGCAGTCCTTAACAGCTTGAGTATTAGGTTCAGGCCGCAGTTGGTTACACCACCTATATGGGGTCTAGAGAGCACTGAATAATCTGCCAAGACGGGCCTTGGGGGGGAAGTCTCCATATGAGGTTCTCTTTGGGATACCTATGTATGTCCCAGATCTTGATGCCCCTGGTATGGTGGCAGCAGACACACCATTTGACATAAAAGAACGTCTCACTGTTTTACAGGAGCTTCAGCAATTTCGAGATGATAGATCATCTGCAAGTGCTGCCACCTTAGGAATAAGGGAATTGGTGAAAACTACGACTGGCTGGATTCCTAACGTTGGGGATCTGGTTCGTGAGAAGATTGCTGTGAAAAAGGAGTTCGGTCCATCATACAGAGCACCTGTACCGGTATTGGGAATAAAAGGCACAAGGACTGTCATCCTACCACCATTATCCGGTTCTAAATTGAATAGATTCATCTCCATTGATGACATCAAATTACACCATGTGGCCGATTCTTCACAGTAGACCAGGAGGTCCCTTGGGTGGTTCCCGATCCCCTCTCACTACCCAACAGGACATCCATCTACATAGTAGGATGAACATCACTGCTACTGACTATGCAACTATGTCAACTGCTGTTCCAGACACTTCCTCGACCCTGGGGAGGGCGGAAAATGAACTTTTGTTGGTTCCAGTCACATCTTCGGTGACCACCCCGCTTCAAGATTTGGCTGTATTTTACATGAACACTTCCACGACTAATGACGTTGTCTATCAAGAACATCCACGAGCGGTGGATCAGAATACAGCGGCTCCTGTGTTTGCAGAGACTACCTCTGGCTATTTCATTGGCATTGATGATTTTTCTTCGGATTCATCCTCTACAGTGATTGACAATATTTCAAAAAGTAGTAAGCTGTATCGATGGCTTAAAAAGACCTATTTGATCTACCCATGGAACTATCTATGGTTCTGTTTGACATTTATTGCATTATTTTTATGGATTGGTTTTGTGACTGTTTTCTTTTTGCTGATTAATGGTCACTATATTTCTGATCGCTCCTCTGTGGAGCCTGTTGATTAAATGTTAACACCACATCATTCTTCACATAAGGTCCGAAGAGATTTGTCCCCTGTGAATATTACAGCTATACCAATTACTTATGGGATTGTGTGGGACAAAGTTCCATTCGATATATACGGGCCTACAGAGATAATTCAAATACCATACGTGTTCAAAATTTCAATGTGTGATGTTATTACACCTAATGTTGTCTCTGATGATTGGGATGTCCAAACAGTTCATTCCATGCTAGCTGAAATGAAGGACTATTCCGCTTTTGGAAGTGATGATGTGTATGATTATACAATGAATTATGAGGAAATGTTGTGCTATAACAATTGGGGACATCACTACCTACACCGTGCGACTAGATATAGGCCTCTCTTGAACTACACAAAGTGGGAACACTGTTCAACACCACAGGTGGGGAGTCCAAAGTATTACAGCGATAAATTTACATACTTTTCTGGGCATGATACAAGGAAAGCAGAGTCGTATTATTTTAAAATACCTCCGGCACATATTAGTAAACTTTTGCTAACAGATACAAAACTGATTTATTCAGATCCCTTCATTTCCCGGCTCTCGCTTGAGGGTTACGAATATTGGAAAAACACTATTGATTTGAAAAGTGTATGGGGAACACAAGATTGGCAGATACAGGGTAAAGAGGCTTTGTTTCGGGCATGCCTGATTCCTGGGCAAATGATTTTCTTAAATGACACTATAGAGCAGACATCCTGTCTAGGGTTATCAAAAATTAAAGACATGAACACACCCAGTATCCCTACTCCTACAAAATTTAAAGATTGGCAACACTTTCTTAATGTCTCAGAAGACAGGCTAGATGTATTGGTTAAGGCTGGTGCCTATAATTCTTCACTTTCTCGTCCCGGCGGGTAGTTGGTATGGCCCACCGACACTGATGAGTGTCAAAAGCGTTTCTTGAACTCTTCAGGGGGTTTTTCCATTCACAGGCCTGACCCTCACTTTCTATCAGGTCAACATACAGGTATAATTACGACATACAGTGTGGGTAAGCTGTGCCAGCAATGGGTGCAGACAAACACGTTAACATCGGTTAAGAAACACCTGAACACTCTTTCTGACAGTATAGACTTACAGGAGTTCCTGTTAGGTCCTAGAAAACAACGCTTGAAACGGTTTTTATATGCTATGTACAATGAAATTTGGAAACTTTCCCAGATTGAGGCTGCTGCACGTTTAAGGCAACTAGATAAAGAAAATTTGGAAAAAACATTAGCTGTTGTCGACCATGGCATGAACACACTGTCCAACAGGATTTATTCACTATCAAATATAGGGGGTCATTACAACATTGGCGGTAAAAGTCGCTTACCGCCGTGCAGAAGACCGCCAATACACCGCCGCGGCCGCGGTAGACCGCCACAGCTATTATGACACATTTCTCGGAATCCACCGAAAGTCAGACACCCACACAACACCGCCACACCAAAGGTCAGTGATAAACTGGCGGAAACAAATCCTCCACCTCCACGCCAACAGAAACACGCCCATGCTATTACGACCCACGAATCCACACGGCGGTCTTTCAACCGCGGTATTCCATTGGCGGTACACACCGCCGCGCTCATACTACACACACATCTCCAAAACACCGCCACATTGGACAATTCCAAATACACACACCTGATACACATACAAACAACACTCCCACACACCCAATACTATATAAAACACACACCCACATCACCCACAAACCCCTACGACCACAAATTCTGAAAGAAGGCCAGAGAGACAGCACAGCAATTGACAACCCCATCACACAGAGGCACACAACACCATCACCCACACAACTTCCACGCACAAAACACCACACACCACTACACTCACCACACTCATCAACACATACACCACCCCACACATCACACACACCACCCCATGGCACGCCAAAGACACCCCCGCTTCTCCGAGGAGGAGCTCAGGGTCATGGTGGAGGAAATCGTACGGGTAGAGCCACAGCTATTTGGCTCACAGGTACAGCACACATCAATAGCCAGGAAGATGGAGTTATGGCGCAGAATAGTTGACAGGGTCAACGCTGTGGGACAGCACCCAAGAAATCGGGACGACATCAGGAAGAGGTGGAACGACCTACGGGGGAAGGTGCGTTCCACGGTCTCCAGGCACAACATCGCGGTACAGCGGACTGGCGGCGGACCCCTACCTCCTCCCCCACAACTAACAACATGGGAGGAGCATGTCTTGACCATCCTGCATCCTGAGGGCCTCGGAGGAGTCGGTGGAGGATGGGACACTGGTAAGTCAAATCTCAACTATCAGATCCCCCACCCTACCTGCATGCTATCACACACCCCCACCCTCACACCCTCCCCTATCACTACAACTCATCACTAATGTACCCATAACACAAACCACACATCCCAACACCAAGCCCTGCATGACACAACTAAGCATGGTCACCCCTCACCAAAGCATGCTCACTGCACATACCCAGAACACCCCCCCAAACATTATTACACAAGCCCCCACACAGGAATGCTTGCACTGGGGTTCACGCACAGCCACCCATTGCACACCATTACACACACACATGCAATAATCATGATCTTATGCCCCTGCAGGAACACGAAGGACCGTCACCACACCGGAGGGTCCAGACAACTCCACTCCACCCCCAGAAGAGGCCCACAGTGACGAGAGCAGCTCTGCCCTACTGGATCTTGATGACCAGCCCGGACCATCGTGGGCCTCGGGACAGCCGGTTCCCCTTGCACAGGCACAGCCCAACACCGACCTTCCACCCTCTGGTAACACCAGCACAGCACCCACCCAGCGGGCCCAAACCTCCCTACCCAGGACAGGTCAATCAGCGGTGTGTCCACCACTACAGGGCACCCAGGAGAACCCACCCTCCCAACAACAGCAGGGACCTAGGGGCAGTGGTAGTGGGCACACGGTCCAGGGGACGGAGGCACAGGAACACAGGGGAACTGGGAGGGCTGCTGTGCGACAGGGGGAGCACAGGCCAAGGGAACCAACTCTCCACGAGGCCCTCTCCTCCATCATGGGAGCCTACCACCACTCACAGGAGACGATGGCCACGGTCCTGGACAAGCTGCAGGAGGAGCAGTATTTGGGGTTCAGGGAAGAGCTCAGAACCATCAGCTCCGCCCTGGGCACCATTGTAGGGGTGCTGAAGGACATACAGCAGACCTTGAGGGACACCGTGGCACTCCAAGGGGCCCCTGACACTAGCATGGACGATGAACTGCCCACCACCTCTGCCGGCGCCAGTGGACAGGACGCCCTGCCACAGGACCAACACACCAGCACCCCACCCCCTGCAGACGGACAACCACCACGCAAGCGGTCCCTGAGAGCCAGGACCAGGACAGAGCAAGATGGCAAGACCCCCGCCAGGAAATGAGACCACCCTGATTGTCCTCCCACTGTCCCACTTTGTTACCCTGTCCATATTCGACTGCCCCAGCTCCACTTCCTATGCCCAGATGGGCAGTGCCCCTGTGAGACTAATAGACTGGACTCTGCCATGGACATTCCTCCACCATCCCCCCCTCTCCATTTTACCACCCCCTCCAATAATTAGCACTTAAATAAACACCCTTGAAACACAAAACAATCTGGAGTCAGTCTATGATTTTGTACTTTGTATTATCAATGACAGTGTCATAATGGCTGTACCATTGTAAGGCTAACATACCTATGTCACACATCACAAGCCCTTGAAGGATGCAAACAGTTGACACGTAGGTTACCACACCTGTGAAACCGTAATGGAAGGGTACAACTCAGTTAACTAATTGTGATTGAAATAGACAAACAGGATAAAGGTAGACGTGTGACAGTGAATGTAATGTTAAATCTGAAAATGTTCTCACCTGTGTGTCACTGGAAATATTGCTGTATGACTGACTCCCTGTTGTCGTTTTCTTCTTCCTCAGCTTCATCCTCATCACTGTCCACAGGCTCCACAGACTCCACAGCTGCTACAACACCGTCATCTGGATCATCCTCCTGCAGAAAAGGCACCTGCCCTCGCAAAGCCAAATTATGGAGCATGGAGCAGGCGATGATGATGTCGCACACCTTCTTCGGTGAGTAGAATAGGGATCCACCTGTCATATGGAGGCACCTGAACCTGGCCTTCAGGAGGCCGAAGGTGCGTTCGATCACCCTCCTAGTCCGCCCATGGGCATCATTGTACCGTTCCTCTGCCCTGGTCCTGGGATTCCTCACTGGGGTCAATAGCCAGGACAGGTTGGGGTAACCAGAGTCCCCCAATAGCCATACCGGGTGCCTCTGGAGTTGACCCATCATATCAGGGATGCTACTATTCCACAGGATGTAGGCGTCATGCACTGAGCCAGGGAACATAGCATATACCTGCGAGATGTACTGGTCTGCCAAACAGACCATCTGGATATTCATGGAATGATAACTCTTCCTGTTCCCATACACCTGTTCACTCCTGCGGGAAGGGACCAGAGCTACATGGGTCCCATCAATGGCTCCTATGACGTTGGGGATATGTCCAAGGGCATAGAAGTCACCCTTCACTGTAGGCAAATCCTCCACCTGAGGGAAAATGATGCATCTCCTTTACGTGTTTCAGCAGGGCAGACAACACTCTGGACAGCACGTTGGAAAACATAGGCTGGGACATCCCTGATGACATTGCCACTGTTGTCTGAAAAGACCCACTTGCAAGGAAATGGAGCACTGACAGCACCTGCACGTCAGGGGGGATTCCAGTCGGATGGCGGATTGGTGACATTAGGTCTGGCTCCAACTGGGTACATAGTTCCTGGATTGTGGCACGGTCAAACCGGTAGGTGACGATGATATGTCTTTCTTCCATTGTCAACAGGTCCACCAGCGGTCGGTACACCGGAGGATTTCGCCATCTTCTCATATGTCCCAGCTGACGGTGCCTACGAAGGACAACAGCGAAGAACCAGTCACTATTCCTCCAGGTATGTACCCACAGTTACACACAAGACTACACCACTCACAAAACCCTTCCTGTATGTGTGTTGAGTGTAGGCCTAGCTATGTGTGACGCAGTAGTAAATGAAGCCATGTGGGCCCCTGAAATGGCGGCTGCCTGACCTCTAAACTGGGACAATGGGATTGTGGGGTAACTGCGCTGGCGTTGCACACCGTCGCAGTAGGCGGTCGTAGACCGCGGCGCAATGCTGCATTGGTTAACAGTGGACCCTATGGGTCCCAGGAGCCAATGAACAGGTGCGCCGGCGGTTATGATGCGCACCGCCGCGGACGTCACCGCCGTGTACGTCACCGCCATTTTCTATCTGTTCAATCACTAGATACCTGACCTACGACAGGAGAGGACCTACACTGCTAGTGCTGCTGTGACCTCGGTCTGGAAGCGACGATGGCTGCTGCGTCTGGGGAAAGGGCCCCTGCCTTCACTGCACAGGAGTTGGAGAAACTTGTGGATGGGGTCCTCCCCCAGTACACGCTACTCTACGGTCCTCCAGACCAACAGGTTAGAACACAGGGAGCACGTTGTATGGGCTAGGCCTTGGTGGAGAGGGCTGGGTGGAAGAGGGAAGGGGGCAGAGTTGATTGAACATAAATGCATGTGAATGAATGGGCCACATGGCCAGAGTAGGGAGGGGGCCACTCACAACGACGGTGCAGTTGGTAATGACTGTTCCTCTTCCCTTATGCATGTCATGTAGGTCAGCGCCCACCAGAAGAGGGACATTTGGCGTGCCATCGCCAAGGAGGTCTGGACCCTGGGGGTCCACCACAGACAGGGCACCCACTGCCGTAAGAGATGGGAGGACATTCGCCGCTGCAGCAAGAAGACGGTGGAGGCTCAGCTGGGGATGGCCACCCAACGTGGGAGGGGTGCCCGTCGCACCATGACCCCCCTGATGTTCCGGATCCTGGCGGTGGCCTACCCAGAGTTGGATGGGCGCTTGAGGACATCACAGCAGACACAAGGGGGTGAGTACAACCTCATTCTGCGGACTTTG